>NW_007247478.1:96692-160435 GCF_000164805.1 Carlito syrichta
GCGCGCGCGCGCGCACACACACACACACACACACACACACACACACACACACACCATGAATATATATACCATATTTTCATTATCAGGATGAAAACAATAGACACTAGGGAGATGCATAAGGGGGATGGGGTGTAGGGGCAAGGTTCAGAAACTACCTATGGTGCACAATGTTCCCTATCTGGGGAATAGGCCACCACTACACAATATGTCCCCACCACTACACAATATGTCCATGTAATGAATACAAGTGTACCCCCTGAATCTAAAATTTAAAAAGCTAAGAAAACATCCACAATTGGGCATTTAATTTAGTGCTGATAATCATCTTTTTAGCATAAGATAGATGCCATATCCTCTTTGTATGAGCACAGACTGACATGGAAGAGAACAAATGTCTGAAAATATAGGTGTCTAACACCCAGTTGACCACAGACTCTTCCAGAGATTGAAGAACTCTCTGACAATCTTATCTCTCATCACGTTTTCCTCTTCCTTCCCACTCTGCTGAGTTCAGATCCTATATTCCCCCTTTATTCATCAGCCTTCTCTCTGTTGCCCAAAGATATAAATAACTTGCTACTGCTATTGTGATACTGATGGTCATTGATCTAAAAAAAAAAAAATCCTAAGAGCAACTTGTACCGTTCTTCAGAATACCCTTCCCTCTTTCTTACTCATATTTTTGTTAACATATCAGTTTTGCTTGGGAGAAATTTTGATTTTGGAGGCTCAGATCAGTAGGTTGGGACTGCAGTTTTATAACTAACTGGAGAGACTTCTCTCTAGAGCAAAAGGCTAATGTGCTCAATGTTGTTGCTTGTTCCAAATGGCAGAAAAAAAAATCAGTGACCTGTTTCATCATGTAATCAACTTTTGGGAACTTCTGAGTGATCTAAAGGTGGGCTTTATTGGACTGGAACCTGCAAAGTAGTTTTTATTGATTGTGTAGTTCAGCTCTTTTGCTTGATTCATTGTAATTATGCACAATCACAATTCTTATTTTGAATGATTATTTATGCAAATGGATATGCCTTTAGTGAAAAGCTCTACAGCGTAGTATAGTGTAGCCCTCTTTGTTCATTTAGATAAGTTTGATAATTAGGGGATGCATTTGTTACAAAATTGATTAGGTGGCCAGGAAAGAGTCTTATATTTCTTTTGGTTCATAACTTCTTGCAAGTTGTACCAATAAGTTCTAAATAATATACATGTTCTATTTTAGTATCTGAAAACAGCTTATAAAATTGGAACTACTGAAACTGACAAGCTGGAATAACAGCTATCCCTTTGTCTTTCTTAATAGCACATGGTAAGTGCTATATACATGTTAGCCTTTGTTCTTATTATTTATTCACCAGCCCTTTCACATTAAATCTGTGAAGTTGACATTGTTAGCCCCATTTTTCAGCTAAGCAAAATGAGGTCCAAGGTTGTATGAGTTTCCCATGGATACTGTAACAAATTACCATAAACTGGGTAGTTTAAAATAACAAATTTTTTTTCTCACATAGGTCTGGAGGTCAGACATCCAAAATAAAGGTGTCTGCAGGGCTCTCTGGAGACTTTCTGGAAGAATCCTTCCATGCTTCTTCCAGCTTTTGGTGGCCTCTGGCAATCCTTGGCTTGTGGCTGCATCACCCCATCTTCTCTGCCGCCATCTTCACATCAACTTCCTCTCTGTGTGTTTGTGTGTCTTTTACCTTTCTTTCTGTGTATGTCCCAATACTCCCTCTGCCTCAGTCTTATAAGGAGAAATGCGATTTTATTTAAGGCTCACTCAGATAATTCAGAATAAACACCTTCTCTCAAGATCCTTAACTTCATCATATCTTCTGCCATATAAGTTAATGTTCTCAAATTCCAGGCACCTGACATGAACATATCATTTGGGAGCCATATTTGGTCTGCCATGAAGGTTATCCAACCAATAAGTGGTAGAATTGAGATCATCTGAAATCTGGGTTTCTTGATACTAAAGCCTGTGCTCTTTCAAATATTGTACTAATCTATACATACCTAAGTAAATTGGAAAATCACTCATTGGTACCTCTACCTTTTAGAAGTTAGGAAACTGAGTCCCCAAAAGAAGAGATATTTTAGAAATGTTGTTAAGAAACCATAATAACAAACATAAAATCAAATCAGATCCACAGTTGATAGAGCAGGGGGTTTTCCCCCCATTTCTCTATAAGGAAGCAAGAGTTTTGCTTGGTATATTTCATTCTAAAGTCTTTTGGATATTATTTGGACTAAACTAGGCTAAAAATAATATATTATTTCATTATGCATTTTACTGAGCTTATTGTCAGTAATATGTTCAGCATAAAATTTATTAGTGGCATGCCCTTTAATTTACCCTGTCTAATTGGTGCTAATTTAGTTAGATTGTATTAAATTATACCATTTAATGTAGCTATACGTGGGTCAAGAAATCTATTTCAACAAGTTAGGTAATTTTTCATGCAGGTCAGCAGTAAAAAAAAAAAAATGGCATTGAGGTGGTTGAAATATCCAATATTCCAAAATAATAGTTTTCCTGAAATCTTCTTAGAAAGGCAAGCAGAGCTTATCTTCTATCGTCACTCATTTTCCTGATCAGTATAAATTAACCGGAGCACAAATCAGGGAATGGGATTGACGCTTGTAAGGGTCTCAGAATCTTTACAAATGATCTTTGTCCCAGCCTTCATTTCTGATTCACTATGTCAGAAAGCAAATAACACTGAAAAGGAAAAAGAGGCAATTTCCCATCTTTAATCTTTATGTCGTCCTTTTTGTGTTTTGTTGGTTAGATGATGGAAGTATGAAGTTATTGACATTTCCCCCTCAGTGGTATTTTTTTAAAAAGCCAGTGGATATTCAGAAAACAGACAGAGAAACAAAATCTGTTGCCAATGTGCAGCCTAGCTTGTTCTTCAGACTCTGTTTTAACTACCATGTTCCACCAAGAGTGTTTGGGTGAGGTTTTATGAAGACATAAAGAACAAAAACAGGAAACAATCTTTTGTTAATGTTATCTTCTCCCTGACATAGTGAATCAGAAATGAAGACTGGGAAAAGGATTGTTTATAAAGATTCCGGTACATATAGAAGTGTTAATCTCCTTTTTCTGGTTTGTACTTTGGATAATTTATATAGGTTGGGGAAATGCATAGAGGTGATCTTTTAGGGGAATTTTTCATTGCCCAGTTGTGCCTCTTATTTCCTTAACTGTGCCGGTGATGATGTATGCCACATCTTCAATAGGTGACTTTAAGATGAATGCTGTAACATGACTAGAGCTCATTCTAGAATGTAATAGCCCTCCAAAGATGTGATTTTTTAAGTTTGTCTCTAGAAGAAAACATTGCCTTGATCTTTGAGGAGGGGCCTACAATAATTCTAATTAGACCTATAGGTTGCTTTTTTTGTAGTTTTCTTTCAGATAGCTGAAAAACAGGAGTAGACTTATTCTACTATAGCTGGATTTGACAGACACTGAATGCTTCTCTTAAAAGGGCCTGTGAGATCACAGGTGAACCAAGTGCGAGATGCTGCAGGCTTTTTGAACTGAGGGGCCACCACATAGTGGCAGCAGCAACTCTGGGTCTTCCCATGTGTTTCTGACACGATTGAGCTTCTCTCCCTCCTCCGGAGTTTACTATAGTACTGGGAGCAAATGGTCCACAGCTCAATTGGTTTTGCCATTTTTGCACATCTGAAACTTGAACCTTCAGTGAATGCCCTTTTTCAGTGGCCAAAGAGACACCAACTTAGCTAGGGCATAGATTGGAAAAAACTCCCTAATGCCAGAGAACTAAGAAGGTTTGATAGCCATTGCTGTCAACGTCCAACAATACTGCCACCCCTGACTTTGCCCTGCTCTCACTGCCTTTTTGGTTTCTTCCTTGCAGGAGGAAACAGAGGTGATGCCTTTGTTCAGCTCCTAATACTGAGCTCTTGGATTGCTGATCCCAAGACTCAAGAGAGAGGGGGCTTAGTTAGAAAAAACTGCAGGGAGCCAGCAAAATTCCAGCAGCATTTTGAAGGAGAGATAAGAGCAAATTGGGAAGGACACTCTAGACTCAAGTAGGCCAGAGGAGAGTGTGCAGGCCAGCAGCATCATGGCAGGGGTGTCTGTATTTTCTGATCCCAGAAGCTGAATACCTTGATGAGATGAACCATTCCCCAGTACCTAATGCTAGAGTGCTCAAGAATGAGACAGTTCTCACTGAGTACCGTTCCTTCAAATAATAAAATTAATTCGACCATTTGGAACAAGATTTAGTAATGGGCTTCATCCAAGTCTCTAAATATGCATATTCCACTTTGGAACTGTACATAATTGCTCAATTGCACCTGCAAATCATGTTGTTAGCTCACTAATTATTCAAATAGTGGGGGCAATTCCACAATTGTGTGTGTAATTGTGTTAATTGTTAATGCAGTTAGGTACAGGTGCACCGTGACTAATTACACATGCAGAAGCAACTCCCAAATGGCCCACTGTCTCCATGCACGGGCCGCCCCTCTCTGAGAGAAGACATAAGTGGGTGACACACACAAAGCCACAGACCATCCATGGGGGTCCATCTGGCAAGGCTTTCACTTGGGAGCTGCATATACATTTGGGGAACAATCAGATCTTTGAATTAAGCTGTTTTGGCTTTTGATTCCCCTGTACCTTACCTCCTCACCCCAGGCGGAGAGAGGCATAGAGCACCAGCTCATGAGCTTGTGGGGGTGCGTACACACACACGTACACAAAAACAGGCGCTCAGAAACTCGTTTGTGGGGCTAACTACTCATCTTTTCTGTGGTGGCTTCCTTGCCTGGAGAGATTAGCTTTTAGTCAGGGATTTTATTACTATCTTTCCCTGTCACCCATATGGTTTCAGGAATCACATTTATCTGCACTCAGTATCAGGATATTTAACCCATTTCCTGGGTAAGAGATGCAGCCTGGGAGTACAATTTGGGTGAATTCTGGAACATTTTGATGGTTTATGTTGATGGAACCAGAATAGGGATGGCTGCCACATTCATGATTCAGCTTTCCCCTCATCTCTTCTCCCAGGTCAGCCTCATTCCACCTTGTGGCTTACTGCAAGGCACTAGTAACGGTCTTCCTGGCTACAAGTCAAGTCTGATAAATACGGAAGTAAGTTTGTGTCTGTGGGTCAAAGGCTAGTTGCATACGTCACACTGTGGAAGATACACTATAGAAATGCCCTCAATTTTTAAAGAACAACCTCATTTCAAATATTCTGCACCATTTCCCCCACAGAACAGAAGTTTTTAGCTTTTGATGGATCATGGGATATTTTGACATTTTGATAAGAATGATGGAATCTCATGCCACAAAATGCACGGAGGTGGGTGCTCACACACACACACACACACACACACACACACAATTATGCATAGTATTTCAGTTCCCCTGAAGCCCATTTATGGATCCCAGTTTATGGACCCCTTCCACAAACCCTGAATGTTTCAGCACCTCACAAAGCACATGGTTTGCAGAAGTTGTTTGATTAAATGCAGTACATTATATAGAGACACCCCCAATTGAAGGATATCATAACTGAATGGAGTTGGTAAAAATCACAGTGCAAATATACTCAAGTCACACACACATACACATACAAAGAACTTTGAGGTGATAAATCCTACTTTTTGTTTGGAAAGATATGGTCAAAACAGCTATAGGTTTGTATTATTGTCACAACCATCTGTTAGTTTCATAACACAGTTGGTAAATTTTAAAATGAGTATTCACAGCCAAGTGTTCATTTGATGATCTGAAGAGCATGTGCTCAGGAAAGAAAGAGGGAGAGAAGGGAAGAAAGGAAGAGTTGGGGGATGCATGGTAGACGTGTCTGGACTTGTGTAGCCATAGATCTCTTGGATACAGGATTTGGGGCTCCCAGGCTGCATGTGTACATTGCACCTTGGGCCTTTCTAGCCATCAACATGTATTTATTGTTTTGACTTTGCACTCTGTAAGCCTAGCTCTAAGGAACTAGCTCTCTCATAAGAATACCCTCCCTGCTATAAGGAAGGCAGGTCAACTGTAAAAAAATTAATTAGCACTGACTTGTAAGCCTAATGCCAACAGGAAATAAGACACACTTAAGATGAATCAGTCTGTGAGTAATACAGGAGAACCTCTTGAGGGAGCACTGAGATTCAGGGTAAGGGCACCCACCTGAATTGGCCTTGGTCTGGTAGAAGCAATGTGTTTTGCATCACTGCTGCATAGGGAACAGAACTGATGCACTTCATACCCAAGTCTGTGGCCCAACAAGGTGCCTGTGGAACGTAAGGATAATGCTCGAACTCATGTCACAAGATTTGTATGAGAATTAAGTAAGATAACCCTTATGGGGCATTTAGCGCAGTGCTAGTCCACATTAAGGACTTAGTATATGTGACTCATTATTATTATCATTATTGTTCTTGGTGTTTATTGTTTCTACTGTTGTCAGTTCACACTATAAATATGGGAAATTAACCCTGAAGTGCTGTTGCCTCTCCCTCCCCTCCTCCCAGCCATTAACTCTGCCCTTCGTGCCATTGAGTATTGTTCACACCTTCCTTTTGCTTTTTTATAGTCTGCCTTGTAACACAGGCATTCACGTATTTGTCTTAGTCCACTAACTAGACTATATGATGGAATTAACTTGCTAGGACTGCCATGACAAAGTACCACAAACTGGATGGCTTAAACAACAGAACTTTATTGCCTCAAAGTCTAGAGGCTAGAATTCCAAGATCAAAGTGGTAGCAGAGTTGGTTTCTTCTGAGGACTGTGAGAAAGAATCTGGTCTAGACCTCTCCTTGGCTTGTAGATGGTCATCTTATCCTTTCTTGTGTCTGCACATTCTCTCCTCTCTACGTGTATTTTTGTCTAAAATTCTCCCTGTGATAAGAAAACCAGTCATGTTAGATAAGGTCGCAACCTAATGATCTCATTTTGATTTGACTACCCCTGTAAAGACCCTATCACCAAATAAGGTCACACTCTGAGGAACTGGGGGTTAGGACTTCAACATAAATTTTTGGAAGGCACAATTCAACCTATAAAATGACCATCAACAATATAGTCTGTGTTTTATGTGTCTTTGAAGGCTCTACACTATTATCTAATTCTGTGCCTGAAATACAGTAAAATAAGTGATGGGTCTAATGTGGTGCATGCCAGCAGGCCTGGGCTCTAATCTCATTTCACTCTACCCATGGGCCACATAGCCAGTCTGAGTCTATTGCCCTGTCTAAATGTGAGGCTACTGACTTCTGCCTTAATGGGACTTATAAGTATTAGCATTTATGTATATGCCAAGTACTTGCCCATGATAGATGCTCAAAAAAGATTAGTTATTTCTCAAATTTTCACTGAATAAATAAATAAATGTCTGTAGGAATGATTGAAAACTAGGTATCTAGTCAAAACTGTTGGCTAGAGATACGTTTTTAACTGCTTCCTTAAATTTACTTTTTCATTTCTTTTCATGTTTTGTACCCAGTCCATGTGCAATAGGAAGAAATTAATGCACTGGTTTGTCGTGGTGTGAGAAGTTAGTCAACTTTCTGAACGAATTTTGTGAAAAGCGATCAGCATTGTGGTCGTGTGTGTGTGTGTGTGTGTGTGTGTGTGTGTGTGTGTGTGTGTGTGTGTGTGTGTGTCTGGCAATTCAATTTGTCTTTTTGAGGTGTGATATTTAATTATTGGATAAGCAAAGCCATTTTGCCACTCCAAACTGAAATTTGTATATTAAATATCATGAATGTATGTAGTTTGTAAGGAAAAAAAAAATTCCCAACGACAGAATTGTATCTTAGGCAACAGTGTCTAGTAGTTAGGAAGAAAAAAAATGGGTACTTGTCCAGAAACTAGGAAAATTAAAAGATGGCATTGATCTAGTTCTTTATTATAGTTGCTGTTCATTAGAATAGAAGTGTCAAAATCAAATTCAGATTTCTTTTTGCCGTCTTGTTTCAACATTGCAACAAAGGCTTAATGCGCATCATTTGCTATTTGGTTGAAATAGATGGGAAATCAGTAACACCAAAAAGCCAACCTCATAATCACTGTTTTTTCACATTGTGTCAATTGCTGTAAATCACAGAGATATAGATATGTGTAGTTGTCATGTTAAAGGTGATTAAAAGATGTTGAATCTGTAATCACTACAATGAAAGAGATTGTCATCAATAAAGAGACTTTGGAGCTTGGGAGCTCTATTGACCTGAGCACAGGAATTTGCAAACTCTCTTTCTCAGTTATCTTGTTCTTCCAGAACTGTAAAAGATATAGTAACACATTCTGTAGAAGAAGAAGGTCCATATTTTAGTTAAGGGTACTTGGTTCATTTTCAATTTTCAGGTTCTAATGTCAGTCTTTTCATTGGATGGCTACATTGTCATTCCTATTATATAAAAGTTGATGTATATCTCCCTACTAAGCACAGCTTCAGTGCATTTGCCAGCATGTGTTAACTGCTTTACACATCATGGAAAAATCATTTGAAGGAGAGAGGGAACTCTAGGGACTGTTTATCTTTCTTCAAAATTATCCACTGGCTGCAATTGGTTTCATACTCTAAAGCAGTATAGAATTGTGAATAAAGATGCATACTAAACAACCTAATGCAATAAAAATGAAGAATGAACACTGTACTTTCATTAAGTTTTCTATTTGCAGCAGTTCCACAGAGCCACATATCAAGAACTGCATCTGTGTGGGTCCCTATTAATGTAAAACCTGCATGACTGCAGGTCAGAAGGGCCATTGCTATTTCTATTTGGGGCCTAAACCAACATCCTTTGTGCAGAGTCAGCCCACCTTCCCAGTGTCCTGCCTGTGTTCTCATCACCCTTTTCTTTATGCTTGGATGGTCATATTTTGAAATTTCCCCAGGAACGGTTTGTCATGCAGTCACGTTTCTCATCACATCTGAAGGATGTTGTGCTTCGCATGGTAATGAGGCCCTCTTTGTTTCAGCTACTGCACTGTTCTCAGTAACTCCCATCAGTTCCTGCAGTCTGAGGGCTAGCACTGTGACAGTAGCACGTGGAGAGTCTCTCAGATAAACCAGCTTGCTTATTACTCGCTTGGGTTTTTAAAAACGGATTTACATCGGTTTCAGGTTTTAAGCTGCTATGTTGACTCTGTTTATTTAATTCATTAAAACAATTTTTGAGCATCGGTCTCAAGCTTTCAGTGTGTGGCATGGTGATGTCTGCCCAGATGATTTTGCCCATGTATATAACTTACTGTATATTCACAAAGGAGGCTGAAGTAAGTTATTGACACCCACTTGAATATGTTCTAGAGAAAGAAATGACACTCCTGGAAGGCACTAATTTCTTTATGAATTGAGTAGCTGTGATGCTGTATTTTCCACCAGAACTGCTAAAGAATATTATTTTCTGTCTTCTTTTAAAATGGCTATTATTTGGTATCAAATTGCTTTAAACTGTATCCTAAGAACATATTGCACCCATAGAGATGCAGTCTGTCAATTTTATAAAATATGTGCCCAGGCTTATCTCAGCAAATTAAAAATCTAATACTGAAATTCTTATCTAGACCCTGGGAAATTATTAGAGAGTTGATGCAGTAAAAGAGATGGAATTGAGTTTTCCATGGCCGTATTTATTTTCCCACTAACTGACCATACCACCATTCCAACCGAATCTGTGTCCCCTGAATTTGGATAGAAATAATGACTATTACCAAAAAATAATTATTTCACCAAAACACTCCCTTAGATCTTAAGAATCATAATTGTAAACTCATATAACATAGGAGCCAGAATATTTGTATTTGGAGGCTATCAAAAGTTGTCTTGACAAAAATGGAAAACATCTGACAGCTAACCCTTATGGAGTGTTGTGAATAAAAAGATAATAAGTTATCTGGAAAGGAATCATCAATTGTAGAGTATTATAAAATGACTTGCACTCAACCTTCATTATTGGTATAATCATTTGATCACTAGTCACAGTCTTGCATTTTTGAGAGCTCTGGTAAATACAGGATATTACTTTTCCCAGCTCTTCAATTCATAGGTGAAGAACCTGAGAGAGTTATAAAGAGAGGGGAATAGAGCCAGGGTCTTCTGATCTCCACTGCAGGATGCTTTCTTATGGGCCACCCCTATCCTTTCATGGTAAACCACACATTTCTAACATTTCTTCTCTGTGGTTGGTATATTGCAGTCTCATAATTAGGCAGACTCATTATGGGATCTACTCATTGCCCAGCTTAGAACTCTGAAAACAGAAAGGTGTAAAAATAAGTCAATTGATATGTTGAATTACTCAGAAAGTGGAACTTGTTGTCAGTGAATTACCTTGGCCATGCTCAAGTTGAAGGATCATTTTGAACAGGACTGGACCACAAAGTTGGTATATTTTGAAAGCTTTTGGTGATGATAATACTGGAAAGAGTAGGTTTTCTTTCATTAGAGCCAAACAGAACCAACCAACCGTTAGTGAGTCCATTAGAAGGAACTTCTGAGAAATGCAGCTTTTTAAAAAATAGGCTATGAAATTCCCATGAGGAGGACCCATTAAAATGGCCAATTGTGGGCCAATATATATTTATTCTCTCTCTCTCTCTCTGTATATATATATAAATACACTCTCACGTAGGTATTTCCCATTTGCAGAGAAAAAAAACACTAAAGTTTTAAGTGTAAAAATCCATAACAGGTCAATTAAATCTTTTTTTAAATGTTCACTCCTGAATTACTCATCTTTATTTAACAGCCTCAACATAATCTTACCTTATAGTTTCATTTAATTTGTTATACACAAAGAAAATGGCACCAAACTCTCTCACAACTGTTTTAATCAGTTTCTTTTTGAGATTTTGTAAAATAACCCATTGAACTACACAATATCCTTGTTGTATAGATTAATCTGAAGCAATTGTATTGGCCATAGTAGTTATGAATGCAAGAAAATCATCTTATCTTGTTTATCCTACAGAGATGGGTATATATAAACTTATGCTCAAAAGAACCATAGACAAATTGGGCTCACTGAAATGCAACTTGTATTTTCATGTTCATTTCATTATGCTATTTTGGTACAACAAAGGAGTTTTCAAAATAAAAATATAACACAACTTATATTTTAATAGTGACAACTAGATATTCATATACATATACACATAGACATAAGCTGCTGTGGCAGGCATGGTTGTTCACACCTATAATTCCAACACTTTCAGAGTCCAAAATAGGATTCTTTGAGGCCAGGAGTTCAAGACTAGCCTGGGCAACAAAGTGAGACCTCTTGTCTACAGAAAAAAATACAAAAATTAGCTAGGCATGGTAGCATGCACTTGTAGTCCCAGCTACTTAGGAGCCTGAGATGGGAGGATGGCTTGATCCCAGTTCAAGGCTGCATTGAGTTGTAATTATGCTACTTCACTCTACTCTGGGTGACAAAGTGAGACCCTGCCTCAAAAGTAAAGACATAAAAATATAAATAAATATACACTATTAATTTGATAATATAATTGGAAGCCAGTCTTCATCTACAATGGTTAAGAACGTGGGTTTGAAATCATACCAACATGGCTTTGTGTCTTGACTTTATCTCGGATTCGTTGTATGACCTCGGGCAAATCACTAAACCTCAATGAACCTCACTTTTACCATCTTTAAAATGGGGATAATAATGATTTAGCATAGAGTTGTCAAGGCCTGGCACACCTAAGTGTTCAACAATCACATCCCATTTAAATAGCCATTTACATGACTGTTTTAACATGAAAGGGATGACAGAAGGCTTTGCTCACACAAGGAATGTCAATTTTTGCACTTTTCCTTTAACTCAGTATACTATTAAGCATTCAGTTATGAAAATGATTGTGGAAAATGCCAATGTTCAAAAGGACCTCATATAGAATTTTGTGTGCTTGCAGGCAATTGAGTTCAAGGGCATAGTCTAATCTAGATAGACTAGGCTTGGAGGTCATTGTTAGGTTATGGTTTGGCTATTAGCATATATCACAATGCCTAATTCAAGAGCCCTATTAAAAGTGATCATTTTACTTGGGGTATGGCCCTTCTATTTAAAAACTGGATGTTAGGGCTGCATTAGTGAAATTAGACAAAGGAAAAAAAAGAGCCAGGAAATTGCTTACACTTTCAGAAATATAACTCATAGAGACCCTTAGAAAGGTGGCATGATTGGATACTTAACAGTAGTGGTCCCCAACCTTTTTGGCATCAGGGACTGTTTTTGTGGAAGAACATTTTTCCACAGACTGGGTCGGGGAGGAGGTATCATCAGACATTAGATTTTCATGAGCAGGCACAACCTAGATCCCTTTCATGTGCAGTTCACAATAGGGTTCATGCTCCTATGAGAATCTAGTATTGCCGCTAGATTCCTTGTGTGATCTGACAGGAAGAGGAGCTACACTTGGCTGCTGCTCACCTCCTACTGTGCGGCCCAGTACTTAACAGGCTAGGACCGGTACTGGTCCTCTGTCGAGGTTTGAAGAGCCCTGTTTTACAGGAGTGGAACATTTTCTGCTTCTCAAATGTGTTTCTCCCCCCAAACTAACAAGTACTGTTATTTTCTGCTCTTTAATCATAATTTACAAAATACATTTATTCATCCAACCTTCTCTTCTCAATACTTTTAATTGTCTATCACTATATTGCCTCATGTCCTTGCCTTTATTGACTCAATTGTTTAGACTGGACATGGCCATGATCTCCTACACACCAGTTAATGTCACCATGCTCTACAGCCAAAGACTCGAAGGAGAAGCTCCAGCTGTTTGCCTAGCGCACTTGACGCTAGCTTCCTGAAGATTTAGTCTTTGGTGGTGTGGGTCGGGGAGGCCGGGCCTGTGCTGCTGAGTGACTGGAAAGCAAGCATATCAAAAAGGTGCTCACAGACTTTGTCTCTCTTCTATGTAGCTGCTATTCTTGCTTTCACACTGCTTTCTTGGACATCTTTTTGTCACAGCCTTAACAATCACCCTGTCATCACAGTTTTTAGAACTTTTTGAAGAGATACTACATTTGGATACTGTTTCCAGGAGTAAAGTGGGGCACAACTCCTCTCCCCTCCTCCATGCCTGTTTCTTTCCAACAGAATACAAAAGAGACTGTGTAGACAGATCTAGTAGATGTTCCAGTAGAAGATGCTCAATTAGAGCTTCCTGAGTTGCTTAATTCAATTGAAATGAGTCGAACTGAATCAAATTGAATCATGAAGTAATGAGTTATCTGTCATGGGAGTCATATAAGCAGTGGTTGCATGATATGATGACAAGAAGTTGGCCTTTTCAATCTGATAAATTGTGGGTAATCCCAAACCTTCCATTCACATGTCTGCGTGACCTTGGGCAAATCATTTTGCCTCTTTGCACTTCATTTAGCCTCATCTTTAAAATGGTCCAGAAAGTAGAAGGTTGGAGTGTATAACCCCCAGGGCCTTTTCTCTGTCAAGAGCTTATCTAGGAGATTAATGTATCCATTCATTACTGGACAAGCAATTCAAAACTATTCCATTGAGAATGAATCAGCAGTATTAGTTTTGCATGTGAAGGATGACACATTTATTACCAAATTTATTCCATTTATGACCTGGTCCTTCCCTTCTCTGTCCTCCAGCAGATTTAGTAGATTTTGGTCAGATCTTTAATGGTTTGGGCCAAAGGCCTCTACTGTACCTGTAGTGGCTGGCTGCCAGAGGCAATCCTTTTTCATGATGCCAGTCTTACTGGAAATAACCAGAAATTCTAAAGGTAGAAAGGTTGTCCCTATCAGCTCTATTTGACTGTTTCCCTAGTTCTTGAAAGGAGCAATGAAAGGGGAAGGGTATGCCACGCTGAATGAGCAAGTGCTTTCCTTCATTCTGGCCTTTGCAAGGCACCCATAAGCTCATTTCACCACAAGTGCATGTCTCTTAAAATCAATATTGACAGTGTCTGTTAGTGGGAGGATAGTATTCAGGGCACATTTAAACTGCCAATGAACTCATAGGAATTTCCTTTAATTGGGTATAAAATGATCAAGAACAAAAGCTAAGGAAGGAATCAGGGACTAGAGAGTATCAAGGTCCTGAACTCAGTGCTGAATGTGAATCCTCACTGCTTAGCATCTTTGGAGTCCCGACTAGACGAAAGGATCGGTTGGTTAATGATAACAGCAAGTGCTCTCCAAGGTACAGATGTGCCATTTTGAAGGTTACTTTTTAGACCATCAGCATTTTTCCTTTTATGTTGACAGTTTCAAAGATGTGATAATGTTTACCCTATAACAGAGATAAGTATCTCTCATCTTTGGGGGACTTCTTGCAGTTTACAACATGGCTCTTGAATTGCTACAGCTTTAGGGAACTCTGTGGGTAGATCTATGCTTAAAGAACAGCAAGAAATAGTAGAAGAAACACTGGATTGTATAACTAAAAACCCAGGGACTAATCTTCACCACTGAAAACTCAGACAAGTAATGTAACCTTTTGAAGCCTCAGTTTTTTTTTAAATCTTTGAAGTGAAACTCATTCTATTTTCTTTGCCTACTTCAGTGGGTTTTTGTGGGCAACAAATTACACTAGGGTGGGGTTAGGGGTTGGAGAGGTTGTGAAAAACCTTTGGAAACTTGCAAGGACTCTAAACTTCCAAGGTATTATTTATATTGTCAATAGTCGTAGTAGCAGTAAGCAGTAATAGAATATATTTTTAATGTTACCCTCATATAAATGCCCTGATTTGTTTTATTTTTTCATATGCCACCAGGGTACTATTGCTAGAGTTTTGAATTAAGGGGTTCTTGTCTTCACTTTAAAGACTTAGGAGAACTTTCATGAGGTTAGATTTTTATTTATAGAAAACAGAAACTAAGAATCTTTAAAATGCTAATTGGAAAGCTTATCATTACAACATAGATATTAGATGCTGCTCTACAACTTCGTAGCATCCTGATAAGGTGTCATGCTTTCCTTTTGAGCACAGATTGTAAAATAAAGGCAAAACATTTAGAAATTAATGAAGCGTATTTTATAAGTATACCTAAGTGCCAGGCTAGATAATTTCAAGATTAGTGTGATCATAATAAAATTTTTATTTACAGAATGTCCTCAGTCCAGAAATTTTTGGATACTGAGTTAAATGTGCACTTGAAGTATTACTAATTGCATCATTTAAATTAATATATTGTTTTAAATTTAGAAGCGCCTTCTTTTGTGATAATCTATCTGTATCAACAAATACCTTAAAATTGATTCTGAGGATCTTCAAATAACACTTTAGGGTGTAGTATATATAGGTGAGTTTATTTCTCTTGAGTTGGGAGCTTTTATAGATTCCAGCTATATGTCTTCGCTACAAATCTTGTTTTTTGTACTCATGACATTGGTGAGAATAAATGGAAGTTGTGGAGAATGTGAAGGCCACTGGGGGGAATTTCCCAGTCTCCTAATATATCAGTGTCTTTTTCTGTCTGTTTCTGATGGGGTCCTACAGCAGGTCAACATCCTTAGGTAAAGAAAGGCATTGTAAGAGTGAGCAGCAGTCATTGAAAGTAAATTAATGAAGCCCAGCATCTGCTGATTTCTTTAACAAGAAGGAATTCTTGCTGCCAACATTTAGAAACCACTAGACGTAATCTCCATTGGAAACCAGGTTTTGACTTTCTTCCCTGGGTTGCCAAAAGTATTACAGTAGAAAATGCAAAAGTAAGTTGAACTTTGAATTATAATTTCAATGACTGTCTGGTGAGATGGATTCTTGCTCTAGCACTGCACCTTTGAGGCTTTGGGTTGATTCACATAAGATAAAAATCTGTCTGGTCTGACAGTTGAAAAGGTCGCAAGTACATTTGATGTCTGGTAGTCTTAATACATTCCCAAATCTTGATTAAAATAGAAGATCTAGGAACAATTATAAGATCTTTCAAAATAATATTTTCAAGCGGAGTCATTTTTATGTGTTTCAGCTTCAAGTTTACTGACTTAACCAAGTGTGGACTATATTTTCACTATCATTTAGCAATAACCTCTTACTTAATGAGAAGTTCTGCTATGGTTGAGGGCCAATATGTTATTTTTGAAAATGACACCTAGTTATCATTGTGGTCTCCCTGATATTAAAAATTGAACTGTCCATATTTTAATGCTTTCACTGAAGTTCTAAAGTCTGTTGCCTACCTGTTTCCATTATGGAAATACTTGCTGGAATAGCTTGACATTTTTACTTCTTTAGATCATGCAGGCTCTGTACCTGTTAAATGTGCAGTTTTTAAATTTAGTTCGGAGACCTCTGCTAATTAGAGATCAGCTAACACAAGATGAAGCTTTGAAATTAATCTGTCTTGGGCCACAGATTAACAAACTTCTTTTAACCATCAAGAATCACCTTAGAGGTTGGACTCTAGATCAAGCTTTTTGTTTTACATCTGGGAAACTTTGACCTAACAAAGTCAAACAGTTTGTTGGTGAAACAATAGAGTTTTTTCAAGAAAGTTTGTTTAAAAACGTTAAGCAAGATCTCATGAAATACTACAGGAATCCTGAGGGCAGGGACAGAGTGTTGTATATGAATGCTCAGAGACACTCTTTAGTCAGATTAATGTTATATTTTCTGTTCTTAGTCAATTACATTTGGCTATGCCAGAACTAAGATGCTTTCAAAAAACTATGTTCTGACTTTTTAAAATGCCATAATCACTGCCTATCTGAATTTTTTTAATCTCATACAAAGTTAAGGCCATGTCTCACTTCCTTGCTGTACCACCACAGATCCATACACATTTTTCGCTTCTGTGACTTCCTATTATTGTTATTGTCAGAGACATGAATCTAGCTTTTTAAATAGGATCACCATCCAGTCTTGGATTTCCAAGATAGCCCTGATTTCAATTCATTCCCCTCATAACTTGATATTCTAGAAGTTCTCATAGGTGGCCATGTAAATCATGTCATACAAACTGCTTTTGGTACCAATTCGAAAACCATTTTCTTCTGCTGACGTGCCTTATTCAGGGGTCAAAAAATAATATCTACTAACTTGCACAGTCATTCCTCATTTTAGATATGGAGGGCTTTTTTTACAAATCTAGAGTACATGCTCTTTGTCTTAATCCATTTTGTGATGCTATATCAGAATATCTGAGGCTGGGTATAATGAACATAAATTTATTAGATCAGAGTTTTTGAACCGTGATTGAGGTGTCAGCATCTGGTGAGAATTTTCTTTCTGCATTATAACATGATGGAAGGCATAATATGGAGGAAGAGGAAGGGAAGGAGAGAGAGAGAGAGAGAGAGAGAGAGAGAGGAAGAGACCAAAGGGAGCTGAATTTGTCCTTTTATCAGGAATCCACTCCTATAATACCATGACAAAGGCATTAGTCCATTGGGCCAAAGCCTTCATGGACTAATCACCTTTTAAAGGACCCGCCTCTTAGTACTGTTACAACGACAATTGAACTTCAACATGAATTTTTGAAATGGCAAACACTCAGACCATAGCATTTCCTGTGGACGTTCACTGTTTATCATGTAATGAGTTTCCCATAATGCCTAGCTCAGTGTGTTATGCATAGCGGGGATACAATGTATATTTTTCATTTGGGATTAGTTCCTTGACATGAACAGATTTTTCCAAACCCCAAATGTGAAAATACTTCAACACATTGATTCTAGTCAAGAGTGAGTTACCTGGAATTATAAATGCTCATCAGGTGTCTGTTTATCCTGCATGCCTCCACAGGTCAGAAATAACCAATATCTGGCTTCTGTGAGGATGTGAGAAAAGCTAGGATCATTGGTGCTGTGCATATGCTGTCTACATTAGTTGGCATACACCATTAGGCTTCATAAACCATGTGGGCTTGAGACACTCAACAGAGCGGGCTCACACTTAATGTCACAGACCTTTTCTTTATGACACACACCGTGTCAAGCATCTGTGTTTTGCAGGATGATTTTCTGGAAAAGTGCCATGCCCTTCCATGAGCCAAGAGTTTCAAAATGTCCTATAAATGCTGGACAGACAGGGCCTTGGGGCCATCTCTACGGGTAACTGGAGATACTAAGTAAGGCTCAGAGGAAGTTTAAGAAACAAGAACTTCTTGTGTTTGTTCTATTGATTTTTCTGCCAACAGAAAAGTGTAGCAAATTGTGTTGTTTTCAAATAAAAGCATCAGGAATTAACTCCAATTTTAGAGAGCAATTTCCTGGACACACATGCAGGTGCACTTTGAGGGAGGCTTGATGTACCAGGAGATAGGTAGCAAAGCCAGGTCATTAATAAAACAGGAAGGGTAGGTGCCAGAGTTTCAAATCACTGTTTATAATCTAACAAAATGATAATTTTGCCAACTCTCCCTTCTCAAATATGAGACCATCGTCGTGGTAATCAAACTATTACTCTGACATAGGTTACTTATCAGGAGATCAATCTGAGATAGATGACCTGAAAATGGAGGTTGTCTTTTCATTCATTTGAATGCAGAGTAGACAACCTATAGCTACTACAACATTTTTTAAAGCAAAAGCAGGCACCTACATTGACCTCCTATTTTCATTTCTTTGAGAAGAAAAAAAATCACATAAAAGCTATCAAGGAACACATTTCACAGTGGGCAAATTAATTGGTTTTACAGTATTTGAATGAAGGGTTTGTCAAATAAAACATGCCGTGACAGTTAATAGTGTCATTTAGAAAATTATTGGCTTATTTGTTATTGTATAAAAGGAAGGCAAACATTTTGTATTAGAAAGTTTTAATGTGTTTAAAATCCTCATTAGGGATTAATGGACATGCTTGCTTAGCATAACGCCTCATTAATTTGAGGCTAAACAGTTACTTCTGTGTTTCAATCTCAGTGTTGTTTCTTAAAATTCTTTTTTTTTTTTACTTCTCTTTAATTAGATCTTGCATTCGACTTTGGTCTCTACACCATTGGAGATGTAGAATTAATTAATGAGATTTATAAATCTAATGAAAGTGAGTTATTCTTAGCTATCGTTTCATTTTAGTGAGCAGTTAAACCACATGTAAGTGGGCACAGATGTAAGAGATTTCAGAAGTATAGAAAAAATGTGAACTTCCCTGAATATATTTAGCAGTGTCACTTGGCATTAATAGATAAAAGTGTTTTAATTAGAGTTATAAATAATAGGGGAGCTGGCGAGGATTCAGTTCCCATGCACCCAGCTTGTTCTTTGGGATCATCACTGTCAAGGAAAAGCAATTGTAATTCTGTTTCTGTGGAATCGCAGTGTCATCCACTGGCAATTAAGACAATTCTAAGTGCAGGCTTTAGAGAGTCAATAAGGCACCAAGTTCATGAGAGGTTAGTCTGAAAGTGGAGCCACTTTCTACAAGTGTATTCTGTTGTCACTTTTTTATTGAGGGCATGTGTGGGTACAATTTATAGTCTATTCCATTTACATTGCTTTAAGGGAAATTTAACTACAAGAAAATCAAACGAAAATCTGGGTTTCTCATTTTAAAACAGACATTTAAATCATTAACTGTATTTAGAAGAAACTGCAGTACTTTCTTTAGGGTGAGGGATTTTGAATGTCAAGGGGACCTTTCTTTTCTAAAAGATTGTCAAAAAATCAGAGCCAAAGATATATATTTAAAAGCTTCTTTTGTAAACGGGGTTACGGCTCTTAATTTAAGATCCCATATTATGCCTGTGTCAGTGTCTTCAGAAGCTACCAGAAAAACCTGAACTCCTGCTTTTTTTTCCAGCCTAGAAGTCCTTGCATCTTTAGACACCATAAATACTTTGAAAAACACGTCAATCCAAGGCATATTATAAAAGATAATTATATTTTCAAAGGTTTCATGGTGACAATCACATATTCAATGTATAAAATGCTTGCTTGAATACAAAATATTTAAATGATTAAAAATAGCTCTTCTTTATACAATTCAGAAGCTCTTTCCAATGTTGTATTGGAATGAGTTCTCTCAGGAGAATATGGATTAATCAAGTTCTCTGTGCTTCCCTAGAGACAGAGTTAGATTCAGTTAGGCCCAGAGGAGATCATCAAACCTGTGGCCCATATTTGACTGTGGGCTTAATTTCATCTAACCTTCTGAATAATAAGACAGGAGCCACCACTGTGGGGTCCCAGAAAGTCATTCCTTCTACTACTGGGCTTTCTGCTTATTCCAGTCGGAATGAAGCCTCTAATAGATCAGAACCGTTGAAGAACAATGAAGTGTGGTTAAATAATCAGTGTTGGAAAACAGGGAAGCTAACAGGGAGGAACAGAGTATCACCTCCATCTAAATTGTCAGGGTTACCTGGCCCCTAACTCCCTTCTTTCCCCCTGCTTTTTTCTTCCTGTATCTCTGAACCCCAGAAACATACAGTATTTTCTTGTGTTTCACACTGTTGTTGTTTCTGTCTCTCCCTTCAATGTTGAGAGATAGTTTTGTTTTCCTAGCAAATTTAGGGTCCGTGTTCCTTTTCTCCAAGACAACTATCCCTCCCTTTTCTTTCTCTTCCCATTTCTGATAACCGCATCTCACTCTAAAATGATGAACCTGCCACATACTTCATAAAGAAAGGCAGGTACAGTCAGACAAGTGCCATCTCATCTTTTCTTCTTTAATTTATCCAACCCAGCTGCTTACGTACCTAGGCGGTCTGCCTTCCCTCCTGGCACAATAGAAGTATCCTGAAGTGCCTGCGCCACTATTTCAGGCCAGCCTCTCCAGTTGTGTTCTCATCTTCTCTCTCCTTCTCAAGGACTTTGTTTTTACTCTCATCTGCTTTCTCTTCTGCAACACTCTTTCCCTCTCCACTGAGTTCTACCCACCAAGTATATAAATATGCCTCAACAGCATCCCTCTTACAAAAACAAAATCAAACAAAAATCTTGACCTCCCATCATCCACCTCCTACCATTCCATTTCTCTACTTCCTTTCAAAGTAGGAATTGTTTATTCACTCTCTCCAGTTCTGTTCCTCCCACTCTCTCCTCGACATTCAATTAGGTTTACATCCCCACCATGCCAGTGACCGAAATATTGCCAAAAACAATGGCCAATTCTGTATTCTCATCTTAATTGATAGCCATTTCTCCTTGAAGCACTTTGCACTTTTTTTTCCTAGGCTTCTGGAACTCCATGCTAGCCTGATATTCCTCCTGCCTCTCTTGCCACTTTAAAAATTTATGTTTGCCTTTGGAATACGTGACATGCAATAGATAAAATGCCATGCTGGGTGGAATGTGACCTCCTAGCAAAAGGGACTCTGAATGACCTTTTGGTTTAGTTTCATTTTAAGGATGACTAAAGTGTGAAACCTATCTTATAGATGAGGACTATAGTTCATGTATACCACATGTCATATATGACTTGTCACATGAGGTTTGCTTTCTCAATTATGATTATATTGGTTAGTACAAAAATTAGTATTTGTCATGCATTTCAAAACCACTGATGGGGAAGAGGGAATGTATCTGGGATTTGACATGTAGCATCTGTAATTCACTCCTTGCATAGGAGTAGAGAAGTGAACAGTAAAAGTGGACTACTACATACAGCAAAATATGTAAGAATAGAATAAAAGAGAGGGTAAATAAAGTCATAGACTCCAAAAGATACCTGATCACCTGGTGATCAGTTCAAAGTGGAAGTGTTTTAATTCTGTGGCAAAATAGGAAATATAACAACAATGGCTTGTGAGTGCATGCATGCCTGATGTTAGTATACATTTGTTAGTTTTTTTTATATTTTGAAGAAACTGTCCTTTATTCTGATCATGCCCTTCTTACCTTCTGGGCATTATAACGTTCTTTCTTTTACAAACAACAGTGATAGTACTTGCTTTGTTTTGTAATGTCCTCCTTGACAAAACAAAAATTTGATCATCTTAGAGGTATCCTCTATTCTTTTTTGTACTATTATTTGCAATGCAAAACACTGGGGACTTGTAGTACATTCTCATGCCTTCACCCTATAGGCTGTATAGGCTAGAAGCTGGAAGCGAGGAAGTGAATTGTACTAAATCACTCAGCTAATTATTGGTAGACTTAGACAGAGAATTACTTATTTCTGACTGTCAGGTTCTTTTCACTACTTTATAAGATGTGTTACCTGAAAGCGAGTTCACTGCTTTGCATTGTTTAGTTGTTTTATACTGTGAGAATTTGCCGTGATCATTGGAGAGGTCAGAAACATACCACAACTCTAAAAACTTTAATGTTTACTGTTGGATTGACAGAATTCAAAGGTGAACTTGCTTCCTGATATATATTTTAGATCATGTATTTATAATATATTTTTATCATGTATTAGTTCACCCCAGTTTGTACATATGTAGTTTGCAATCTCCTCTTTTACTAGTAGAGATTATGGACCTGAACACAAGACAGCCATTCACATTGATGGGAGTGCTGTAAGTAGAGATTAAGTGGAATCCAGATTTTGATCCTTAATACCTCTTGAGTGCAGTGCTAGAACTTGAATGGGAAAGAAGTGTATATCCCATAGGCCCTGAGAAGTTGGATGCTCACCTGGGAATTTCAAGAGGGAAGGATCATGGCCAGAAGGTCCGTGGGTTGTAGGACAGGCTCCAAGAGCAGACAGAAGTTGGAAAAGTGGGATCAGAGTCTGGGAGGTTGACAAAGAGAAGTAGGAGGAGACAGATCTAGTGTGAGCCCAGATTAAAGGAATCGAGTTGAGAAACCTGGAGACTCTGTAAGTAGTAGATATGGCCCTGGGGAAACTGTTGAGAAGAACTTGCACAATGAGGGCATGAGTCTGGGCAGTTGCAGCAGCAACAAGCAGAATGACCTCACTGGCCAGCTTAAGAGACTTGAGGCAGAGCATTCTTGGGGGAAAGTAGGTCAGGCAGCAAGGAAGATAGGTCCTTGGTTTCTTACAATATTATTTCTAGTTATGCACCTTGTTTTCTTTAAGACTGTAACACACCCTCACTCCCCTCCATCCCCATTTAGAGCTTACTCTTCTATAGCAACTAGTTATTAGACCAAATAAATGAACAGTGAGCTAATGGCTATTCAGAACCCAAATTAAGTACTCTTCACTTGAAATTCCATCTCCCATTAGGTACTCTCAGCCTATGATGGGTCTTTCTGCATTTGCATTCCTCTGTTGCCCATACCTAATGTAATCAGTGAAGAGATGTCCTCATAATGAAGCATGTCACCCACCCCTCCCCTGACTCGCCCACCCCTGCTCCCCCTTCTCCCTTTTGTTATACTCCCTCAAGTCTTATCTCCAGCCTCCTTTGTCACCTTTAGTGAAAGCCAGCAGATGGAGCAGCAGCCCGAGACTCTTTATACGCGGTGCTCCTGAATAAAATTTCACAATTAGCAATATTCATAAGATGTCAGGGGGCCCAATTTACAAGGAGACCAAGTTATCTCCTCAGTGGTCCCAAGGCTGATTCCCTTCGAAGAGGCTTTGAGGGAACTTAGAATAGAAGATGCTGATGGAGACTTAACATGTGCCCCCTACCAGGCTATACCTCACTTCATTTCAACCTCACAAGAATCTTAGAAGTGGATTTTTCCAAAAATTTCTCTTCCATAGATAGGGAAATAGAGGCTTAGAGAAGTTAAAGTGGCTTGCCCAAGGTCACAAAAGCAAATTAAGTTTTAGAGCTGGAATTTAAATCTGGGTCTATTGAGCGTCAAAGACCAGGCTCTTTCCACCACCCCTTGAAACTCCCAGACAATATAGTAAATTAGCTCATTTATTTACTCAAATAAATACAAGTTCATTGTTAACTCCTCTTCCTTTTTCATTTTATGCCCTTGTATGATTCTAGACAAAAGATCATTTTCTGTACTTTGCTCAAAATGGCATGTGTGGACTTCATTTGCTCTTCATGCTTTACTTTTTGTTCTTTACTTTCTTAAAAGGAGTGTTGCATATTAGCTTGTTTTACATGAAGATTTTGGCTATGTAACTTCCTTAAAAATTAATAGAAGCAGTATTTTAAGTAAACACCAACTCTTTGGACACCCAGGACATTAGCTGTATGAAAATGAAATTGGAAGATGAGCTGTTTGGCTGTACCATGTAACTGTTGTGAAATCGTTTTTGTTTTGATTAAAGTTAAATTACCTGAGGACTTCAGTTTATAGCTTATGTAATATTAACTGTTCCCGTTTAATCATAGACTCATGAATACAAACTAGAATAGGAACAGGTTAAGGTAAAGCAGAAAGCAAGGGACAGGCAGAGTCTGATGTGAACTGAGTTAGTAGTTTTCCAAATTCATTTTGAAGAACTTGAACTCCCTGGAGGGGGGATAAGGGATCTCAAAACCCATACAAGTAAGAACTTCAGAGGTTGCTGTCTCCTGTTTTTACAAATGACCAATGATGATCATTAAACATTTTTAAGAATCCTGAAAACTCATTTGGTAGCACAATATCATAGCCTGAGTTTTTGTTTTACTAATAATTTTGTGTCGGGAGAGCATGGGGTCTTGTAAATCAATCCAGGGTAAATGTGGCAGTGTGTTAATAAAAATACAAACAGAATGTTAGTTGTAGATATTGGCTAACTGGGCCCTGTTTAATTTGCAATTAAAATTGCTATTTTTAAGTTTTACTTTGAGAAAGTATTTTTCAAGGTGGAATATGCCTAGACCAGTGGATTCTGATTGCCAGGTATTGTGGAACAATCTCAGAATGATTTTAGGGGAAAAATGACCTCTCTTCCCACACACTCCCTTAGTAATAATATACCCGGAGGCATGCATTGAGCTGCTCCGGCTTAACCATGTGATTATCATTATTCTTTTAATGTTTTACATTAATCTCTCCATGTTTTCTATTAGTGCTAGCTGCTGCTTATGTCTCTCAATGCCACAATCAGGGTATTTTTGATATCTTGTATTACCCTCATCTCCAAGAAGTATGCTCCAAACTGATTAATTCCAGAATGATTAAAACATCCTATGCAATTCATTTATTGTTGCTGCAGTTAATTCAATATTTGATGATTTAAAGGTATCCTGATTATTTCATAAGATATGTATTTATCACCAGGCAGATGATCTGTACATGGTCTCTCTGTGGGTACATGGGGTGGCAGCTTGTTCCGTCGGATGCCGAGAGAGTAGGCACTTGTGAGGGCTCTCAGTTAACTCACCACCTGCACACCGTGTGCTTTTCTTCCCTGGCCCTCAGAGGATGACATCCGTGCCCAGCACAAGAGGGTCGTCTGGGGCCAGGAGTGAGAGCACGGTCTTCTCTGTGCGTCGTGCAGCTTGCTTTCTGCTCCAGGAAGAGGGGGCGGAGAGGGGGGGGATGCGAAAGGACGCTGCGGCTCTGAGTGGCTAACTTGCGCTTTGTGGACTATCTGAATACTCAAGAGTGTATTTAAAGAGAGGCGAAGGTGGCTCCGGAACTAAACAGCAGTTAGGCAACTCCTGAGACGGCGGTTCTAATCCCAATGAGCCCGCTAGTTCTCTTTCTCAGTCTCTTTCTTTCACACCTGTTCGAGTGACTCCTCCACTGTGAGTGGTGTGATTGTATATGCCTGAGAGAGAGAAAGAGAGTGCGAGAGGACAGAATTTGGGACCAAGCCCCAGCTTTAGCCTGGCTTTCTTCTGGTGCACAGAGTGACTCTGGCGTGGTCCCGCAGGGGGCTCAGAGACTGAAGTGGCTTCAGGTGGCCCCGCCACTTCTCAGCCATGTCAAATCTTTGGACTCTCACTCCTATAGGGAGTGAGGACTGCAGTGGGGACCTCGGCGGCTGGGAAGTTCTGCCGGACCCGACTCTGTCCGAGAACCCGGTAGGTATCCTTTCCTGGCACCTAAGTCAGACCTCTTGTTTGATACTGTCTGTTTCCCTGTAAATGTTTGTCTCCCCAATTTGCATGGAGTCTTGAAGGCAGAAATGATGTTGTCTTCAGCGTCTCTAAATCCTCCCTCTTGGCACTATCCCGAGCACAGTGTGAGCTCAATCAAGATTTGTTGTCTAAAGAAATGAATGGGAGAATTGATGAATAGGCGGACGGGTGAATGAATGTGATCCTATTACCCTTGCCATGACTACCTTACAATGTATGTCCCAGTGAGCCTCTAATTGTTTGTTTTCCGTCTCATCTAGACATTTAACTGAGAGAAAGAGGCTAAGTCTCAGAGTGATTTGTATTACCAACCCCCCATGCCTTGCACTGTTCTAGGCACGTAGGAAACGTTTGGTGGTTAATTAAAAAGCACTTGCAGGAGGGAAAGGCACTTGCGGCTCAAATGTAGTTGTCTTGCAGAGAAAACAGCTGTGGGGCTGGGCTAGATGAATTTGCAGAACTAGTGACTCCATGAGAACGTTGGATTCCAGTATTTTCTTAAAAAGAAAAAAAAAATTCTACACAGTGACTTTTGATGCATATTTATTTGACTGCTCTTTTCTGAGAGTTCTCTGTCCTAAGTGCTACCGACTCCAGTAGTCATTATCAGATTTGGTGCAAAGCCCCAGAATCCACAACTCTCTATTTTGACAGTATTTCCTCTGATAAAGAAGTGCATATTTATGGTTTCAGGTATAGAGATATTTGTAGTTGGCAAGAGTTAGTCAGATCTCATTTTGAAAAGACAAGAAGGAAGAACTTAATTATAGAAATAAGGAGAGCAACAGGACGAGGGGTAATAATCCGACTCATTGTTTAGGGTTTTGCAGGTTTCAAAGCACATTCACATCACTTATATCATTTAATGCTCCCAGAAACTCTGTGAGACTTAAAAGAGATGGGCATTATTATTATTGTTATTTTTTATTTGACAATTGAAAAATATAGAACTCAGAAGGGTAAAGTTATTAAGTCCTCTTCCCAAATGATACAGCCAGGACTCTCACCCAGCTCTTTTGACTCATAGGCAAGTGCTCTTGCTGTGTCTGTATATCACTAATATTTTTTGATATGTTTGTGTGGAAAAAGAAAAACAAAGACCTTTTCATGAGACTGGGGCATACATTTTTAGCCTAGGCAGTCCATTCTATACAATGCAACAATGATATTGAAGATTTAAGATATTGTTACAATCCTTTTGACCTTTGTATTTGGAGAAGTTATTTGCAAGAAGTTTGAAAACCGTCTTGGAAAATACAGCTGCTAGAGCATTGACTAAGGGAATGTGATTTTATTTGGGGTTAAGAATTACTAGTTGAGTTTTACAATTGTGTAACATGTTAGAACAGCATCTCCCAGTGTATATTTTGCACACACTCATTCTATGAAATAGCAATGGTTGTTAATATAAAAAGTAAAAAAACTAAAACTAAAAGCCCCATGCAAGGATCAAGGAAGTTGGGAATGTGCTACATTAAGACAATTAGACAAGCATGGATTACAGCATTTCCCATACTTATTTGGACGCAAAATTTTATATTTTGCATACTTAGTCCATGGGATGGTCTCCTGTTAGCACTTGTCACAGTATATAGTTGTTTGTTAACTATTTAGTTCTTGATATTCACTTTCCCGTCGAGCCTGCAATCTCCATGAGGGAGGAAACTGTGTTTCCTTCTGCTTCTCATTGTATCTCTACCTAGCACCAGCCTGGTGGCATAGTCCTTGGCCCTCAAAAAATATTTGTTGAATGAATGAATGAATGAACTGTGATAAACCAAATCACCTGTGGTTCTCTATTTGAAACCTGTACTTAAGGTTCTTTACATCGTGTGCCCAGTCAACTTATTGATCCTTCTACTATTTCTTGTACCCAGTATTAGAAGATTATTGTTATTGGAAGGATGACTGTTTAATTTGTTATCCAAACTGGGATACTTGAGAATAAAAGGAAATACTATCAATAATTATACCAGGATAACAGGTGTTAACAGGGACTGTACTGGACAAACCCTTGTTATTGGTGACTTTGTCTCAGTCTGTCTTCTCTTGTTGGGATTTTATGTTCCTTGGAGCAGAGCCCTTTACATGTACAAGGTATTAAATAGAAAATGATTGAGATTAATGTATATACAGTAATGACTAAATACTACTGCAACATTTACTATATTTAATGTGTATTTTTTTTTTTTTTTTGAGTTGGGGTCTCACTCTGTCGCCCAGACTGGAGTGCAGTGGCCACTTCCGGCCACCGCAGCCTCGACCTGCTGGGCTCCGGCGATCCTTCCTCCTCGGCCTTCCGAGTAGCCGTAATTACAGGCATGTGCTACCACGCCCGGCTAATTTTTTGATTTATTGTAGAGATGAGGTCTCGCTGCCCCAGGCGGGTCTTGAACCCGCGGGCTCAGGCAATCCACTCACCTCAGCCTCCCAAAGGCGCGGGATTACAGGCTGAGCCACCGAGCCCAGCTAATGTGTATTTTTTAAACTTGAAGAAATCTGGTGCTGTAGTCTCTTCCCCATATATATAATTGAACCCATACTGCAGTCTGTGAAATAATAACTAATTGCCCTTTCAAGAGCCCTGGGACATGGAGACTCTGTGACAGTGCTCTATTTACAGGATTGGACTTTCATTTCTCAAAGCAATGAATGAAAGAAAACCCCTCTTCTTCTTACCAGGATGGGAGGGAAGCAGCATTGAACAGATTTCAGTCCTGGAGAGGGTGAAGATGTAAAGGGGAGAGTCAGGAATGTTGGGGGGAGTCCCATTACCTGCACAGGTGACATGTTGATTAGCAAACATTTCTCCAGATGGTTGTACCCCTCCCAAGTTCTTCATCATGCTCTGCCTTGTGACTGGTGTCTTCTTTTGGTGTTTAGATTCTTGCTTTCACTGATTATGGAGTCCCTAGAAGAAAGGGCAGTGTGCCTGATATGGAGGAAACCCTCAGTGCATTTCTGCTAGTGGTTTGAATCATGATTGATTAGGGTCACATAGGGAAAGATGGCTCATGGGATTCATTTGGTATATTTCTGAAATTCTCTCTAAGTGTCAAGGCAAACATGCTATTTTCACAGGTGTTTACCTTAGAGTTTTGGATAAGACTTGTAGGCATCTGGTTGGACTTCGAAGTTCGAAAGTAACTCAATTTAATCATGAAAGTGTATTATATAGGCCTCATGTTTTTAATGAATAATATACTAAACTATGTTAGAAGGTTGAAGAGGCCTTAAAGATCAAGTGGTCAAGCTCCTTCTTTGGATAGATGAGCAAAGAGAAGCTTGGGGAAAGTGAGGTGAGACATCGTCTCACAGCACATCAGTGACACAAGAGGAAGTCCCTTTCTTTCTGCATTATGCACTTTGGTCTTCTTGCTTCATTAAAGAAAAAAATTGGTCATTTGCAGGTACTGCTTTGTATTTAACAGGAAAAAAATGAGAACCAGATTTTCTTTCTTTATGCTTTGTCCTACAGAGTAAACTATTACACGATAAATTTCTCTGAGAATAACTAGATTATGTTTAATTTTTTTGTTGTTCATTTTGTTTTAGGTAAACCTTCCTAGTGATCCAGGCAGTGTAGAGGAAATCTTGCAGGTGAGTTTAAACCTTTATTTCTGTGCCTTTTAATAATGAAGCAATCTATCTGCTTAAGCTGTTTAAAGTAATTACTGTTCTGTTTCAAGGAGTATCATGATGGGGAATTCCCACTTGCTACTTCAAGACCCTTCTGCTTATTTGTTTAATTTCTTTTTTCCCCCAACTGTTTCATTTCTTACCTGTCCTCTCTCCATCTTCTAATCAAGCTTGTCTTCTATTATCCCTAAGCTTCTGCCACATTCCTGTGTCCTTCTCAGTCAGAAACTCACCACCTTCTTTAGGAAACTTTGCCTGTTCAAGCACCATACCATATTGCCTCTCACCATCCTGGGATCTCAAGTCAGCCTCCCACTGCATAGTTAATGAAACATAGTTCTGGAGAGTGTGACCTATACTGAGGGGAGGAGATGTGGAAGGGTAGGGAGGAAAGGAGGAGAGACTTGAAATGATGGCATGTTGTGGGAAGTATTACTTGTGGAAGTAAATATATGTCTGGGAATGGCGTGCAAGCAGAACAAAGTTGAAAAAGGTGGCTATAACCACTCTCAAAGTAAACATTTAAAGCAAAAGAAGAAGTCAAAGCCAAACCAGAAAAATGTATGTGTCTACTATCTCTGGCCATTAGCATTACGAGGCAATATGGAATCTCGGGCATACAATCATGAGAATGAGTTCCTGTCCTGGCTTTACCATTTGTCACTTCTGTGACTTTGAACAGATGACTTCATCTTTCTGAATCTTTCTTCCTTGTCTGTAAAAAAGGACAATAATACCTGCCCTGACTCCTTTATAAGCTGCCACATGGTATATAAATACTCATTATTGTGATAAATGATGACCAGTATAGGCGTGTAGAAACCATGCCAGCACTCTATGTGGTGGTAAAAGCAATCTGTGTGCCAATGAAAATTGTGCCAAAATCATCCCAACTCCCTTATGAACCCCCCTCCCTGTAAGTGCCTTCTCAAAAGCCCAGTGTTTGAAGCAAGCCCTGAGAAAATGCAGCCAAAGGAATAGTCAAGAACTGAAAGCTGTTTACTGTTGTGTTGGCCCGTCACCGGAGTTCACCTTTTTGGCATATGCATGTACTTATTTCAGGCCAAGAACATTGTTCTTGACATTTAAAGAGATGAGTCATATCAATGTGATCAGAGATGAGACTGTATGAATTAGGGCTATACCGACAACTTTTGTAAGATAAGAGCCCAGCAACCTCTCAGACATCTGTCTCCAGGGCCCAATGGCTGGGGAGGAGGTGAGGCGACTTTTATGACATCCAAAAGAATGTTGAACCCTGGAAACATAGCTACTTGTTCTTTCCCAATGAGTGGACACAGGGAAAGTACACCCAATTCTTGCTCACTTGTCGGCCACTGTCCTTGAGGGAAGGTAACTTTGAAATAAATGTCTTACTCTGTTATGGACAGTAATCTTGTTTTTCTTCTTTCTTCTCTGGGTCACAAGAATAAATGGAGTCAGTGTTTGTTTTTTTCCACTCCCAATGCCAGATCCATCTCAAAATCACCACCTAATTTGTCACAATTGAAATTTTCTACTTAAGAGCGGCCTGGAGCTGGTGCCTAGGTGGTTCACACAATGACTTAAGTGTGGGGAGTGAGGTGAATTCCCTGGCAGAGGCTAGTGACTCTAGTCTGCTGGAGAAAAATTTCACTTACTCATGAAAAGAAAAGCAGCAAGTTGCCTTAATAAATTCATAAAAGATGGCACCCTTTGAGAAAGTACCAAAAACTCCTTCTGTTATTCTTGAAGGAGAATCTTGGGAAATGTCTTTTTTTTTAAGGGCTATAGATTGTGTGGAATTTTTTTCTACAACACTTAATGAGTGGGCTTTCTTTAATGAAGAATGAAATGTTTCATTCCCCATGCTTTGAAGAAAAATACACTTTCTGAAGTTTATGTCCCCAATTTTATGACTAATTCTTAAATCTTTATAGACCCCATTGCACATCATAGCACACTATGCCTGTTGGACTTTTTTTTAAATCACATGTTCACATGTTCATGATTCTGTTAGTTTGGGAGCCTCAGAGACCTGTGGAGGGTTGCCTCCTTTTTAGGGGAAAGTACCTTTTCTCTTTCTCTCTACCTCTCCCTGACCTCCTTAGTGCTTTTCAAACTTAGCAGTGGCCTAACAAGGTCATCTCTTGCCATTGAGGGGGGCTATGCAAAGGAAGAAGCTCTGGTCCAGAAGTAAGGGGAGCTCTAATCCAAGAGGAGAAAGAGCTGGCGTCCAGTTGCTCATGAGATTCCATCATTTCCTAGCTGTGTGGCTTTTTGACTTCTTCACCCAGTTAGCTAGGGCTAATTGTCCTACTTCCACATCACTACCCACCTCCTATGAAAGAACCATTAAGCGGTATACATTGCTTGCATCTGCAACATGAAAATCTGAGTCTGTTTGCTCTTCCAACTTTCCTTCCTCCTTCTTTTCCCCTCCATAGCCTGGCTAGCTAACACACACAAACCCATTTCACCTCACCCTGGGAGAGACTTCTTTAACCAAGTGCAGCGCAACTGGGGTCTCTCCACACTCAGCCCTTTGGTTCTCCAGGCAATGGAAATACAATTGCCTCATGTATTTTCTTTTGGCCACATTTCTCAAAATGCTATCCAAATTCAAACCAGTTGGCTCCCTTTATTTGTTCATTTTGTTGTTGTTGTTTGAGTTGGTGTCTCACTCCATCGCCCAGGCTGGAGTGCAGTGGCACGCTCACGGCCACCCCAGCGTCAACACGCTGGGCTCCAGTGATCCTTCCACCTCAGCCTTCCAAGTAGCCAGAGCTACAGGTGTGCTTTAAAACACCCAGCTAATTTTTTGATGTATTGTAGAGATGAGGTCTCGCCAAGCTGCCCAGGCTGTTCTCAAACCTATGGGCTCAGGCAATTTTCTCACCTCAGCCTCCCAATGTGCTGGGATTACAGACTTGAGCCACCGGGCCAGTCAGTTGACTTCCTTTGAAAGCACATCTCACCATTTTCCTAACAGTGGGCTTGGCTCCCCTTCAGACCAGTGTGTCTACTTTTCTTCCCCCCTTCCCTCCATTCATGTAATGTGCTGGAGCTCACCTTGTCTGGTCTTCCAGGACTTTTCTTACTGCCCTCATGCCATTGAGTTGCAATCACATAACAAACTAACTCAACCTGTTGTGGCAACCTTATTTGTCTATAGCAAGTGAAAGCACTTGAAACTCATTATCTTATTTCGATCAGAGAAAATAAGATTGTTCTTTATTATTTCAGGTAGTCAAGGTCCAGGGAGGTTAAATGACCTGCAACCAAGGGTGGGCGGGGCTAGTATATGGAAGATGTAAAACAGAACCTGGTTTCAATTTTTAAATCTCGTCATCTTTGTACTATACGCAATGGTTAAGCACCCTATCACAAGCCTACAGCTAGAATCTCTGGATTTAAAAAAATGCTTCAAACAGTGACTGACTTATTTCTAGCAACTTTAAGAATGCCAGCAAACCAACATAATTGGAGCAGGTCTTCAGAATTAATTCTTCCTTCTTGCCATTCTTGAATATTTTAAAATTTCTGTTCAAAGAATAAGAAAAACAACAATTGTAAATTTAATACTAATGATAAAAGAAATAATGATAGTAATGTGCTGTCTACTGTATGTCAGACACAGTCCTAAAGCATATTATGTCTTTGGATCTTGACAACTGCCCTCAAAGATTGTATTATTGGTCATACTTTGCAGAATGGGAAAGAGTAACTCAGAGAGGTTGAAGTAAGTTGCCCCAGGTCACAGTCTCCCAAGTCACCGACCACTGTCATGTCTTCCATTTCTTCTGGTCCTGTTGGCTTACCTGAATCCATCCTTATTTAACAAGCTCCAGTTTATAAGTAACACTATGATGGCTTCAACCAATCATTCATTTCAGCGTCTGCTGTTTCCTCATTTTGTACAAATTCAATTGTGCCAGAATAATTTTAAGTTGTTTTCCCAACAAAGCACAATCCACCAGCCTACAGTGCCTTTCTGCCAAACTGACCTTCTCCCACAAAATGAGCTATATAAATTCAGATGTATTTGCTCCTTGTCAAGCATATTATTGCTTATTATGAATTTTACAAATTACAAACTTAAAGGCAGCAATCTGTGCAGTGCAGCCCAGCTTGTGTACTTGCTTCTGTCAGCAAGCCATTTACTCTTTAGAGTCAAGCTACCCTCACATGCAAACAGAAAAGAAAAATAATAACAACTCTGGCCCCAGTGATGGCGTTTTGCAGTTATGATTCTTCGATAATATGAGGGATTCCTAGGCTGCTCATCTGTAATAATATGGGCACCAGCAGCAACTTCTTTTCTGAGCTCCATGGGGTTTTACGGGTCCTAGAGTAATCATTTCTGAAAGAGTTAAGCCGAGGAAAGCAGTATGCTCTAAATGCTACTAAGGATGGATGTTCAATGACTATTTGTTCTACAGTAGTATGATTTATTTATTTCTAGCAAGAATTTACTTTAAAATATCAACAAACTATCAATTAAATCCTTTCTAGAGTCAAAAATGCAGATAGAGCACTTCTTTTAGATTTGATACTGAACAGATTGTGTTTTCTAGCAAAGTACTTTCCGTAGTTGATAATTTCATAGGGAAACATCTGTAAGGGTAATTCAGTGTTTATGAGGGATGCTGAATTTGTTAGTGTGGATTTAGCAAATTTGATTTGATAAACTGTATCTTCTTACAGATTTCTCCCTGCCATATGGATCAGGTTGGTAAACACCTACATGGGCACCTCTTTTTGATTACAGTATTATCTGTGTTTATAGCATTTGAAATTATGGCAATTCCACTTATTAGGTTTCTGTTTTAGTTTACAACTCTAGCATGGAAAAATTTTACCAAATAATTACAGAACAAGCATGTACAGTGTTTTTTTGTTTTTACTTTTAACAGGGAAACAAATGAAAAGGCCCATCTTATGAGTGAGAAAAAAAAAATGGTTCAGGGAACAAAATTGGCCAGACAATTATAGCTGAAAGGAAATTTGATTATATTATCATAACTATGCAGCATAATCAAGCACCTTTCAGTAGAATTTCTTTTATAAATTTAACCAATAATTAGGCAATTGATTTTATATCCTGTCAAATTAATGTATAAATAATGTTCAAATTGAAATCATGCAAATGATTTGCTGTATAGCTGTCTTAAATAGAAATCCTTCTGGAATGTTTCAGAAAGCATCTATGCTATTCTGCTGTGGACTTTTAAAATTATAGTTTCTTGAAATAGTAATACAGTGTTCCATCCAAGGAAGACAATAATTGCTAAATATAATTTAGACTATAATTAATATTAACATCAATGGAGTCAAATAAATGAACTAACTAATGATTGTACCCTCTACTAATCTGATGCCTAGCTCTTACCTAATGACACTGGGAAATATGTAAATTTATCAGCAGGTGAAAATGCCCTTGACTGGATAAATTATGTGCAGTATTACCTTTTCTGAAGCTAATTCAAAGCACTAATGGACTTAATACATAGCATGCATATGTACATGCATATGTAAGGTGAGCTATTCATGGAGCCAAATTAGCCCATAAAAGATATTACCTGTTATTTGCCTCCCAGTAATCATTTCCTCTTTCTCAAACACAAACCAACCCAGAAGAAAGATGCTAAATTTAATTATAACTACTATTATGTGAACAATGTAGGTAAGTCATCCAGTGTGTTTCTAAATGCACTTAGAACCTGTCAAGCAGTTTAAATATTTTCATGTGGAATCTGGGGGTCTGCAGCTAGTATATGAGGTGAATTTTAAATGATTTTACAGACGTCGTTGGGAAAGTGAGTAATATGAGTAATGAGGTGACTGGCCCAGTGAATCATGGGAACCTGTCAAACATGAGGAGATGTCAGGGAAGAGATGATGTCAAATACCCAGTAACTTAGCAACCCAGCATCTAGCTATCCAGGCAGTGAGCAAGAGTAGCCCCTTTAAAATAGCAGAGTAAATATACGAGTCCCTATATATCTTAGGTGTGCTATAAAAATAAGTCTGTTCTCTGTCAACCTGTTTATTTTTGTGAATATGGGGATTTATGATTTTTCTATTGAATTGAATGAAAGAAGGTGAGAACTTGGACAATGTGTAGAATTTACACCTGCTTTCTGTATCTTAGATGAACAGAGAGGGTAACAAAACAATGTATTGGTTTGCCAAAAAAGCATGGGGCTTATCTGGAAGAAGTAATCACTTCCAACTGTTGTTAGAGAAGCAGCCTTTTTGTCCTAACTGTGCTAGTGGGATTGGGCTGGGGGAAGAAGAGATAGTGAAAAGAAGTTAATCATTCTGCTTGAATCTGAGTAAAGGTACAACTCATGTCTCTGGAAAATGCATTGAGAAGGTAGCTTCTTATAATCAATTTGGCAAGTGTCTCTCAGTTTTGAAATGAAAAAGTAAAACAAGACTTGCCCCTTCTGTTGTTTGTCACTAAAATCATTCAAAAGAATGAGAAAAACAAATTTAAATTCCATAATTGATCTGACCAGAGGACATTCATAAGCCTAATTCACAATTTACTCTGTGAAGTCAAACAGGGAAGAAGCCAAAAAATGATTCTCATAGCCGTAGATTCATGGCATAGCAGATGAAACACTATTTTTCAGGATACATGGCACACCATTAAAAGCAAAAACAATATCGGAATAGTATGAATGAGTATGAGGGTTGAAGATGGGAGCCACCATGGACCAAGTCTGAGACATAATCTTGAGAAGTGGGGAAGGCAGGATTGAATGAGAAATTACATAAATAATTCATATTTGTGCAATGTGCTTTGTTGGTGAGGCAAGGTAGACCAGTGAGATGCTGCTTTGCAAGTAGCCTATAAGGCTGATATCTGTTGGTAAGAGAGAAACAAAGGCCAGTGACTCTCAGGCACACACCCCTATCTTAGGATAATTCCTGCTAGTCTAGAATTCAGCCCCAGCCCTAACTGGTCCTGGAAGAATTCTTGTCACTAAAAAATCAGTAGTAATAAAAAGATTATCACAAAAACTATGCAAAAGTACTGTATTCAAAAAAGCATGTGAAAAAAAGTAACAGGAAACAAATAATTGCTATAGAACAGATGAAAGCCATGACCAACGTAATGGCATGAATTTGTTAAAAATGAAGCCATTTTATCTAAAAAGACAAAGCAAAATCAGTGATACAAAAGCTTAAGGATGCTATTTTAAAAGTAGATAAATTAAGAGCTTCTAATTAATGAATTATGGACAGAAACTCATTGTATTTGATATATTCAATTTATTTTCCCCAAATAAAACAGTAACAACAATAGCATAGATAATTTGTTGCCTAATCTCATCAAGACAAAAAGGGGAAAAGCAAAAATACATAGAGCAAGAAATAATAAAGAGAAATAACCTCAGATATGAAAAAATTATGAAAATAATTATGAGTGACAATTTGCTCAACTCTCTACAAATAAATATAAGCAGCTAGATCAAATGGATGATTTTTCTAGTGAAATATAATTGACAGAGATTGATTCCAGAAGAGACAGAAAATTTAAACAGACTTATCATCAATGGAATGAAGGCTCATCCCACCCCTTAACAAAAGCATCAGTCCCAGATGGGATTTCACAGGGAAATTCAACTGAACTATCAAAAATAACGTAGTGTAACCGTTCCAAAACAGAGCATGAAGAGAAATTTGCAAAGTGTTTTTTAGAAAATCCAACTTAGCACATGATACTGATACCAAAATCTGACAAAAATAGACCACAAAAAGAAAATTACATAATATCACTTGTGAATACTGATGCAAAGCTCCTTAATGAAATACTAACACACTGAACCAGACAGCACTTTGAAGAATATGCACCATGACCAAGTTGGTTTTATTTCAGGAATGTAAAACTGGTTCAATATTTAAAAATCCATTTGTACAGTGCCTTTTGTAAATAGAATAAAAAATTAAAAGTAAATGATCATCTTCATAAATGCTAAAAGACACTTGACAAAATTGAACACTCATTCTTGGTAGAAAACACATAGATGGAAACATCCTTAATGTGATAAAATATAACCATTTCAAACCAAAAATTAGTATCACATTTCATGGGAAACTCAAGATGCATTCCCATTATAGTCAAGAAAAAGACTAGGTGTTGTTTATGCCTTTATTATTTAATATCTTTCTGGAGATTAGAAAAGACAATTAAACAGAGCAAATAAGAAATATTAAAATTGGAGAGAGAATGTATACAATGTTTTTTATTTGTGAATTATATATATATTGTTTTCCTGGAAACCGCAAGTTAATTAACTAAAAAGACTATTATGAATAATACAGCAGATTTAGCAATGTTGTATGCAAAATCAATATCTAGAAATAAATAGTCTTTATATACCGGGGTGGCAAAAATGTATACACATTTTAAGAGACATTCACCATCATAAGTGTCTGGATGCTGATGGTAACCACCTAGAGCACCTCTTGTAATTGCAGAAGTCAAATGTGACTTGCATTCATCTTACTGAGTACTACAATTTTAATGCAATTATTTCCTTTCTTAAAATGTGTATACATTTTTGGCACCCTTTGAATAAATCAACCAACTATAAGATATCATGGGCAAAAATGAATCCATTTATACCTTATGAATTAATTCAACAAGAAGTGTTTTAGAGCTATATGAACAAACTAAGCCACTACAAGACACCAAAAACTACTTAAACAAATAGAAAGGAATATTATTCTTAAATAGGAAGACAGTGTCACATTTCTGTTCTTCCTAAGTTAATTTTTTATCCTTACTTCACACCATACAATGCTATTATATATTAAATAATAAAAAACATAAAATATTAGGAGTATATATAGGCAAATGTTTTTATTTTTTATTGTTTTTAATTTTCAGATCCAGTCTTAGGATGAGCCAGAAGGGATAGGAAGCAGTCAGGGGAAAGTTCAGAGATTAGAAGAGATTGAAGGTTTGAAAGAATCAGCGAAAGAAAGAGAGAAAGAAGGCTATCTTAGGTAATATACTAAGATTATGGGACAATGTCAAGGTTTCAGGTGATATTGAAGACATTATATTTATACAGGTTTCAATCTGTAGTTGTGCAATTTTCTCCATCAGTGCTTAACTCATTACTCAGAGGCCACTGCGTAATGAGTCAATGACAGCCTGGAAGCCTTAGAGAGGTTGGAAAAAAATGCCCCAAATCGCATATTCATACAATTACTAAGTGGTTAACACAAAATTGGAACTCATGTTAGCCTGAATTTAAAGTACATACTACTAATAACACCAAACTCTCACATAGTAATTTTTATACCTGGCACTATTATAAAGATTTCACATATAGTAGGTCATATAATCGCCACATCGCTGACAGAAAGCAAGTACTATCATCATCCCCCTGTTAGATAATGAAATAGAAGTACTTTGAGCTTAAGTGACTTTCCAAGTTCAACAGCTAGCCGGTGGCAGAGCCAAGATCTCAACCCAGGCAGTCTGGCTCCAGAGTACGTGCTTTTAATCATGATGCATTCTTCCTTTCACCATGAGGATATGGGGCTGAGGAAATAGGTTTTAAGTGATTACTGGAGGGCTCAGCCCTGGACCCAGGGGAGAACAGTGAAGTTGGAAGAGATAGCTAATAATTCCACGTGTAAAAAAGAACAAGTTTAGCAATAAACATATATACACTGCCCAAAAGTATAATAATAGAAGACAAGTATCTAGAGAAGGAGATCAACTAACTATTTCTATTAAAGACCAGATAGTAAATATATATTTTGGGCCATATGGTCTCTGTATCAATTATTCGATGCTGTTGCTGTGCTGAAAACATCCATAGACAATATTTAAAATAATGTGTTCCAATAAAACTTTATTTGCAAAAACAGACAGTGGGCCATATTTGGCCTGTAGGAAGCAGTTTACTTACCTCTAATCTAGAACATCTAGCACTAAGAGGGGGATAGATCTACTCTGCTCTGTTCTGCTCAGACCACATTTGACATATGGTATTGATTTCTGGCCAGCATATTAAAAAAATACATTCAGTAAAATTTGCCATATTTTAAAGTTACAGTCCTGTGAGTTTTAACATGTGCATAGATTTCTGTAATCACCACCTGTAACAGGCTAAAACATAATTGTAACATCCCAAATGATTGTCTCATATTGCCATTTTTCAATCAGACCCTCCTCCCCACCCCCAACCACTGGAAATCACCAATGTGTTCTCCACCCTTATAATCTTCCCTTTTCCAGAGTATACAACCTTCCCAGGTTGGATTATTTCACTGAGCATGATGCCCTTGAAATTCACTTAAATTGTTGCATGTATTAATAATTTGTTCCATTCTAGTCCTAAATAACATTTCACTGCATGGATGTACCACAATTCGTTTATGTATTGCTCCACTGAAGGACATCTGGGCTGTTTCAAGTTTTTGGTGATTATAAATAACATTGGTATTGACAGTTGTGTACAGACTTTTTTATGAACATATGTTTCCATTTATCTTTGGTATATACCTAGAAGTGGGATTGCTGGGTCATATGGTTAGTTTTCATTTATAAAAATTACACTAAATTATTTCCCAGAGTGGCTGTACCATTTTGCATTGACACCAGCAATATATGAAAGACCATTTGCTCAGCATCCTTGCCAACACTTGGTCTTATTACCACTTTTTATTTAAGCTTTTCTAATAAGTGTGTAGTGGCATATATTAGTGTGGTTTCAAATCATATTTCCTTAAGTCTAACGTTGTTGAGCATCTTTCATGTACTGATTTTGTGTTTGTATATATATATTTTATGAAGTATCTGTTTAAATTATTTGCTCATTTCAAAAATAAGATTGTTTATTATTATTATACACTTATTATTGAACTTTGAGAGATTTTGTTATATTCTGAATGAAGTCTTTTTTCAGATATGTGATTTGCAAATATTTTCACTCAGACTGTGGTTAGAACTTTTCATTTTCTATATGGTGTCCAAAATTTCTTAATTTTGGTGAAGTTCAATTTATCTTTGTTTTCTTTTTTATTTTTTTAATTTTAAGGATATGGGGGACAATTCAGGGTAAGGTATACAAATGTTCATTATGTAGGTACCCTTGTTGATGAAATGTGCCCCCCTTCCCCTAGCAGATTCCCTCTACTGCCAATCCCACCTCTACTCCAGCAGTTTCCCACTACTGCCAATCCTTTTCTTATAGTATGATAATTGTTCAAGGTCTGCTTATGAGTGAGAATATGTGATACCCGGTTCTCTGTTACTGTGATACATCACTCAGTATTACAGAATCTAAGTCCATCCAGATTGCTGTGACGTTAATGATTTTGTCCTTCTTTATGTCTGCATAATATTCCATCGTGTATATGTACCACATTTTTTAAATCCAGTCCTCTTTTGATGAACAGCATGGTTGGTTCCATGATCTTGCTATTGTGAACAATGCTGCGATAAATATATACAAGCAGGTGTCTTTTTCATAGCGTGAAATATACCCAGAAGAACTCAAAGCAACTCATATCTTTGTTTTCATTTTGTGGATTATGATTTTGGTGTCAAGTCTAAGAGCTTTTTGTCTAATCCAAAATCATAAAATTTCTCTCCAATGTTGTATTTCAAAAATTTTATTTAGATAATTGATTCATTCTGAATTACTTTTGGTATGTGATGTGAGGAATAAACGGATCTGTCTAAGAATAGAAGGGAATTGAGGTCTTTGTTACTGAAGGCATTCAAGCAAAGGCACTGTACTTCCATAATACCCAGAGGATAAACTCCCAAGTCATATCTTGGTAGTCAAGGTCTTTCCTTTATGTCACCACTCTTGTTTACATTGTCTTGCCAGTTCTTCCAATTGTGTGTTCTTCACTTCATCTACCAAAACTTCTCTCCCTTCCTCAAATGTGCCATCTCATTCTCTGAGTTTGTATGTGCCTTCTTTCCTCTACCTGGGATTCCATCCACTCCTGTCTTTTCCTGGTGACTTGTCTACACTCTGTAAGATTCAGCCAAGAGCTCACTGGAGATAATGAATTAATTAATCTGTCTTCTATGTTTGCCTAGCATATTGTATACATCTACACTTGTTGCTTTTGTATGTGAAGGAGGTAGAGGTTGCTTTTCATGGCAGAATTTGAGATCTGTCAGACCATGGTCTGTGTTGTAGCCCTTACTCTGTCCTATTGGCTTGACTCAGAAGCCTCCCACATACATGCACACAAACGGTGCCAAGATTAGGTATACAAAAAGGGCATAGAGTAGGTGCAGCGTGTTTGTTAAATTATTTAAATCTGTAGAGGAATGATTAGAAAAAATGACCTCATAGTGTTATTTCTACCCAACGCACAATAATGATTTGCTTTTCTCTGAAAATATTTTAAGTTAATAAGCAGATAATAGTGTTTAGTGAGTAGTTATACAAATATTAGTCATTTTAATGACTCAATTTTTTATTTCTCCAAATGACATATTTAGCACTACTTTTTGTGCTAAGTTTTTCCATTGCCAATTGTTTTTAAAGAAAGGCAGACTGCTATATGTAGCTTTTTTATTTGGATGTATCTTTTGTCTTGGAACTTGATGTTCTTCTACAAATGAACTGTGAGAGCTTGTTTGGAGTTTGTACCAGAGGACTGCAGCTAATTCTGTAACCTTGGTCTAACAACACTCTTCTTCTATTAGGAAAGAAGTCGTGAAGGAGGAAGAGGGCACCCACCTAGCCAGCCTTATTAAACAAATCAAACCTGGCAATCAATGGGGTGACAGATGTCACAGCCAGATCAGCCTTACATTCTCCATTGCCAATTCTTTTTTAATACCATTCCTAGAGTCCATTTTCAATACTGATCCTCAAAGCACAGTGATGTTGGCATTATTACTTTAAATAAGGCACTGACTAAAGGAAGGGCCCCATATGCTACTACAATGGTAGATACATTTGAATCTGTGAAATAATGTTTTGGCTCCATTCACTGTGATTATTATCATTGTGGTCATAAGAAAGGAGCTTCTATGAGATGCGATCTTTCCTCCAGAATGAGTTTTTATAGATCTTTCTGTGGCTGATAACCTGTATGTTGTTTCCATTAAACATTTCATTCCCCCAAAGTCCTCCATTGCTGGGATGAACACACTAACACAGACAGACTCACCCAGCTCTCCCTCTCCCCTGACATGTTAATTGGAAACTGTAGAATCATAAAATAAAGAACCAAGGCTAATCTAAGACTAAGAAAGAAAGGCCAATCTAAGACTAGAAAGAAAGCATCCTGGGTGTCTGGGCCTCTGATAGTTTTCTTTTCAGCTCCCTTCCTACTTCTCAGAACCTGTTGGGCTTGGAGGAATCCTGAAAAGCTAGCCCATGCTCCAAGTTTGCACTTTGTTCTACTCTTTAATCCAGGAGCCCCCAGCACAGACTAACACCGGTGCTTTTTGATACAAAAATAAATGACAGGTCTCAGACCTGGAAGATCCATCTCAATGTTGTCAGAGACTGGTCTGCTTCTGTCCTGTGTTACAGAGCAAAGATGTGCAGCATGAGCCTTTGGAAGAACTGGGATTAAGACGAAAGCTATGTGCTAGTGACACTGGACTGGGCATCAAAGAGATCTCACTGTTAGTCCTGACCTTGTCACTACCTTACTCTGTGACCTTCAGCTAGTCTCATAACCATTGCGTGCTTCAGGTTCTCCATCTGTAAAGTGTTGACTTTCTTGCACTGTTCTATACAGTAACACCAGACACAGGTGGCTGGCTATTTGAATTTAAATTAATTAAATCTTTACCGAGTATGGTGGCTCACACCTGTAATCCTAGCACTTTCGAAGGCTGAGGCAAGAGGATTGCTTGAGCCCAGGAGTTCAAAACCAGCCTGGGCAATGTAGTGAGATCCCATCCCTATTAAGACACACACACACACACACACACACACACACACACACACACACACACAGTTACATTGAAAATAATTAATTAAAGTTTAATAAAAGCTCAGTTCCTCAGTCCATCTCAAGTTCTCAGTAGCTGCATGTGACCAGTGGACGACAGTAGACAGCACAAAATACAATGTTTTTATCACTTAAAAAGATATAGTCAGCATCACTACCCCAGATTGTCTCTTAAAATCTGCTCTGGGTCTTCATTCTGAGTCTTGTTATCCAATACAATCTAACGTCATATTACCTCTTAGATTATGTACCCTCAACTATGTTTAGAGTGTATGTGAGTAATATATCTCCATTGTGAGACTTGTGTAGAATATATTGGTCAAATGCTACTCCAGCTCTGAGTAGTGCCTCTACTATTTAAGAAAGAACCTAAAATGAGGCTAAGAAGGTAGAAAGAAATAAAGTAAATGTTCCCAAGAAAGAGAGGAGAGAAATCTCAGGCAAACACTTGGTTTGGTGGACAGTGCAGGGACCCAATCACCCCCAGTTCAGGCTTTAGGCAGAGTTTCTTTCCCTATGTTCAGTAATGGTAATTATGCCTTCATCCACAGGCTTTGGCAACTAGAGGGTATATGAGACCCTTGAAAAGCCCTTTTAAGAGAGAAATGGTACTATAAAAACCCAGGAGTTGGTTCACATTTGTGCCCTCTCTCCTTCCCTTTCTTTCACTCCCCCTTTCTGACTCCCTCCAGCTATTCCACATCTTGAAACATTCACCTAATCTACATCATTAAAGGAAGGACAGCAGCAACACTTGAACAGCTTGAACTTGAAAATGGACCGAGTCCTAAGAAAAGTCAACCATTGTACAAAGTTTCAGCTATGCAGGGTGAATAAGTTCTGAAGATCTAGTGTACAGCATAATTAATAAATGAAATTTGCTAGGAGAGTAGATCTTAAATGTTCACACAACAACCAATAAAGCTAACTATGTGAGGTGATGGATGTGTTAATTAACTTGATTGTGGTAATCATTTCACAATATATACGTACCTCAAAACATCACCTTCCACTCTAAATGTATATTTTTTGCTGATTATATCTCCATAAATCTGAGGAATTAAAAAACCAACCATTGTAATGTACTCTGATGACAAGTCACACTTAATAAGTCTAGCCTTTCTTTAATGGTGGGCTGATTTTCCCTGATCTGCCATGTGGGTTTTGTGACCCACACATATGACAATGAATTGAGAAAATGGCATGAGTAAGGGTTGTGGTTTCAAAACAAATATAAAGTAGCTCTTAAACCACCAGAATGTAATCATCATCCAGAAAGGTGAGGGGGGCTCTCTAAGGAACGACTAGACTTAGAAAGCCCACCCTTAGGGAGCATGGTGGTGGCCAAACCCTGGAGCTCAAAGCCAGACACCTGGGCAGAGTTTCTTGAGCTGCACGACATTGTCTCCAAGACTCAGTTGTCTGAGCTGTGAAAGGAGAACAACAAAAGTTACATCCCTCTATTTATAAGTGGATTCAATGCAATAACATAAAGGAAGCCTTCAGTGAATTTCAACCCCTAAATACATGCAAACTGCTGTTGGATTGTTGTTGTGATTCTTCTTATTGTTGTTCAGCAGTTCCAAATGTTTTCAAAGTATGACTTTGAATATCATATTTTAACCCTTCATAGTCTCTTAATCTGGTCAAGAAGTTTAGATTGCCCCTGTGCTTTTCTTATTAATTAAATATGTAAGCCCCTTTCATGTCTTCAATACAGTGCATGTTTTTTTTTCTTTTTCATTTTTGAACACTCCATGGTTCATAAGGCACTTTGCAGCTTTTCAAATTGTCATATTTGTTTAATTAGCCCAGAGACTGCTATACTGATTTTTGTCAGCTATGTAACAGTCTTGGTGCAAATCTCTGGCTAGAATTTTTAAAAAATGATTTTGCACATTTCTTTCCTTCTTTGCTGAAAATGAAAGAGATGCTAGACAAGCAGGAGGCAGTGGTAGGAGTGTGTGTGTGTGTGTGTGTGTGTGTGTGTGTGTGTGTGTGTGTGTGTGTGTAGGGGGGAATGCTTAGGCTCTGGGAAGAAAGATGTGATTAGAGCTTATGTGAAACCAATGGTTGACAACTGGCTTTTGGACAAGAGTTACAAATTGACTACAAACAACAGTCAGAATTTCAGGACTGAGACAGGCGGGTTTATGTGTGTATGTGTCGGGAAGGGGGGGGAGGTCTCCATGTGCTATTTATTTACCTCAAGACCAGTGTTTCATTTGCCCACTAGAACCTTCCCAGCAAAAGGTTTGACATTGTTCCATTTGAATCTTCTCTTTGGTGTTTTGCTAAATTTATAGCCAGGAGTAAAAATATTGATCTGGTTACCCCAAGAGATGGTATAGGCTTAAAAACAGATAAGGGCTTAAAGAGGATTTAGAGATATCCACAGGCAATGGATTCTCAGAGGGTTATTAGGGAAGCTTGAGGGAGGGGTTAGTTAGAACCCCTTCCTCGTAGTGAGCAAATATTTTCGAATACAAATATGGGTGTTCTCAAATATGTCAATGGGAAACTATTAATAAAGGTATTGTGATAATAAGCTTCACGTATTTTTTTTTACCTTCTAATTTTGAAAACTAAGTGGTAAAGTGGAGGAATCAGATTGGATTTATATTTAACAAATATTTAGCAGATAATATTTGTGAGATATGATTTCCAAAGAAGTATCAAGAGCTACTTGTGGCTTACACTGTTTGGCAAGCGGCTGTTTTCACAAAGGCACAGAGGAACCTGCTTTCCTGATTTTAACACAGGATTGAAGCTTTCTAGCGTGCCTATGGGGCGAGGTTTTACATTTACACCGCTGGTCCCCAGAGTGTTCATATTGAGTTTAGAATGTTCTTTTTCTTCATCAGTCAAACATCCTTTTAGAAAAAGGTATGTTTCTCACTAGTGCTGCTTCTTTACTACTCTTAATATGGGCTACAGATGCTATTTATTTTCTATTATTTGGAGTAATTACAGAGAAAAACAAATCTGAGGAGAGGAGCAACTGTCCAGTCATTCAGAAATACTCAACTTGGGCTTTCTGAATCAATTTCACTGAGACTTACTAGTGTTTTTGATGGTGTTAAATGCAGGCTACTGCCAAGAATTTGATGTCTCTCTTGGTTTATTTTCATTTTTATTGAGGGGTGTCTGTGAGTGGGGAAGAAGGGGGAGTGCTTGGTGTTCAGTAGCTCGTCTGACATCTTGTGATAGATTTGTTAGTTAATTTCATGTGAATGGGGCAAATCAGTTCTCTTTCATCCCCCTGGCACTGTGTTTCTAAGATTGAAATAGCCATTTCAGAGGAAAGACAATTCCATGCAAATCATATTGGATGGAGTTTCAGCTGTATTAGTGGCCTGGTACCTTATATTTACTGAGCTCAGAAATAATGAGAGAGCAAAGCTACACCCAAGTTGTTCACTGGAGGCCTCTTTCCATGAAAATAGATATTACTTCTTTTTTCCCCAGCAATTGAGCCTTTGTTCCTTCTAAAAGCAGTTGTCATGAACTCCTCATTACCATTTTTCTTAATGTGATAAGTGTAAACTACAAGAAAGCTATCATGTTTGAAAAGCTACAGCAGCCCTTAGAAATGGAATACTAACGCCTTGTGTAATTCTTTGAAAAGGCTTAGACAGGAGATTGTGTGAAATGTATCCTTCTGCCCCCCTTTGCCGAGAGTTGTCATTCTCTAGTGCCTTTCACTTAAAGCATAAGCTGGCTTTCTAAAGGACTGCTGTGTTGCTGCATCTCCACTGTGTATCTCTCCATCAATGTAAGATCAACAAATCCCTTTGGTAATTTCTGAAACATGATAGTAAATTGTATGTGACTCTCTAGAAACGAAAAAAAAAAAAAAAAAAACCCTTACAACTCTGACAGGTTTATTTGAATTCTACTTTGAATGACAACTGGTAATTGTTATTATCTTGCTCTTTTTCCAATTATGAATACTCTACCTAGAGTAGGGCCAGACTCCATGCCCGGACCTGGTCCAGCCTTGTGCTTGTAAGGTGCCTTACAGAGAGTAGACACTCAAAAAATGTTTTTTAAATGAATGAAATTAAATGTTGATCTTTAGAGATGGTGCTGGGGGAGAAGCCAATGAAAGTATGTGAGTTTTATCAAATTGGTTTGCCTGAGTTGGATCTAAAGGGGCAAATTGGAAGGTAACCATTAAGAAGCATCTCATGCTGTGAGGACATAGCATGACATTCCATTCAGTAAAGTGGCTTTGAAAAAAAGAGATGGCTATAATATTATGAAAGCCTAGGGAATTGTCTCAAGTCAGTATATTTTAGGTGATGGTCATTAGATGTAGTGATGGCAAAATAATTTGAAGCAGAAGAGCTGGAAACTCACCAGTGCTGTTAAGAATCACTTTTGAAAAGAGTAACAATGTTCTGGTGTCAAAATTAGCTTAACTATAAAAGAAACAAGTTCAAGGATTGGAAATGTGAGAATTGGCCATCAAGAACCTCAGAAACCTCAGAGCCTGAATTGGACTACTAAGCAGAAGCTCTCTACCTTTTTGTTCCTGCTCTTTGCAAAACATCGTCTCAATAGCCAGTTCTTACATTTTTAACTCTTGAACTTGTGCTAATTTCCCCTGCACCAAAGAAGGCAAACAATTCAAAGTTGTTCAATCTAACAGCATTTCCTCGTGGGGTGGCCAGTCTCCTGTTCTGACTGGTTCAAACTAACTTAGCTGAACGTCCTGATAAGGTTTAAAGTTTACAAAGCAAGCAGGTGTTTGGGGAGTCAGACCCCATTAGTTAAATGAGCTGCGGCCTCAGGTTGCTGCTACTGAAAACCTGTGCAGAACTCAATGGACCTAGTGTTCTTTTCCCCATAGTTGCCTTAGGAGATGTTTCTTTGCAGTGTCAGAGTACAGAATGCCTGAGAAATAACTCGTCCAAAAGAAGTTGCATGGATAGACCCTACATATTATATTCAGTGGGTGAAATGGAGTTGACTACATCTGGCAATGGCCAGACACCTTGACTGATTGCCTGGATGAGCACACAGTAGAGCTTCAGGATACTGATCACCATGCTTCTGAGTTGTCAATTAGAATTAGACCATTTTTCAGTGGAACCCTGGTTTGGGAGCTGCCAAGATGAAGGCAGTCAGTGTGAACTAAGATTTTTGCATGTATGGTCCTGGGGCCAATGGAGAAAAATTTCAGATTCCCTTAAACAACTCCCAGCATTAAAGAGTTTGAATAAGGCTTTCAATTATTTATTTGAGAAAACATTGCCAGGATTTTTATAGCATGTCAGTAAAATCATAAGTTAGTCTTAGAAAGTTTTAAAAGAGCTAGGCTTTTTGTTTCATTTTGGTTTGGTTTTTGTTTGTTTGTTTTTTGGTCTGGTGGATTGCATTTTGTGTTAACCCATTTTTATGCCATTGCTGGGCTCAAAGCGCTGTTTAACGTAACAAATGATTTTACACTTCCTACTAGCACCTGCGTGGAAACCAGGGATGCAATCTCAGGAGATTGTCTTCATAGCATTCCAAGTAAAGTAATATTCATTTGATTGAATGGAACAGGGTTTTGATCATTAGAGAGGTTTAGCAGATGTGGTTAGTGATCAAGCTTAGGAAAGTCTTGGTTGCACTATTGTTAGACTTACCAAGAGCTGAGCAAACAACCAGACAGATTGGGCTGTTAGCTGCCCCACTGTAAGACAATAGACTTTCTCCAGTATCCTCCTCCTGCCCTGTCCCTGGAAAAATGATTAATTTCCTTAGTCAATTCGTTCAGCTATATTTCTATGCCATGCAAAGCAACTGCTCCAGATTCAGTTTGGAATCTTCTCATATATATTGTTGATTTTACAGAGATAAAGAGTATGATTATCTAATTAGGTAAGGCAGTACAGTCAGTCTACAACTCCCACCTTCTGCCTTTATAGGAATCCCTTTTCCACTGCCCAAGGCAAGGACCATCTCACCTTCAGAGATGGACTGCACACTGCCTCCTAAGGCAGTAGGCTCCATGGTTAGGAAGCTCACATGATTGGTAATTCTTTTTTAGTCTGAGCTAACACTGGTTCTTGATAACTTTTACCCACAGAGCTAGTCCTAACCTCTTGGTCCATCAACCAGGTCCTGAATCTGTCATATAAGATCCTTTCATGTACCTGAGGACACTTCCCAGTCCTTCTGTTCAGTTTCCCTTTTATGTGGACTAAATTTCCCTGTTCCATTAAAGTGCACTTGTATAGGTGGAGAACTTTCCAAGCACTTACTTTATTAGTAGCTGTTCCTTGGAGAGACTGCAGTATTCCCATGCCCCCCTGAGATGGAGCATCCAGGAGAGCACACTGTTTCAGGTGTGTTCTTTCCCATGCAGTGTCCAGCAGCACTGTTACTGTTCACATTCTGGGCATCATACTTAATGTCACTCATGCTGGCATTGGTTCTTTTGGCTGCCACACCTCCTCAGATTTACTTAAAGGTGGTCAAGTAAAACCCTTGGGATTTTGCCCCACAAATTATGGTTAGGCCAAGTAGTCTTTCTCATTCTGTGGTTTTACACTTGGTTTGTTGAATGTGATCACAGTTTTCATTTGCTCTTGTTAAAATTCATCTTATTGACTTAAAACCAGTGTTGCACAATCTTTCTAAATTTTTATTATTTCATAACTTAGTGTCACCTGAAATTTTGGTAAGCAGACATTCTATATGTTCCTTTAAGTTATTGATTGAGTGAAATAATTATGAAAGCATTTTCTCATCCAAAGTGAGCCATTATTATTATTATTAAAACTGATGAACAGGGAAGGATGACTGATAACAGAGCCCTGTGGCATGTCTCTAGAGACTGCTTTCTAGGTTGGCCTTGCTTACTCAGAAATCTGTGTAAGCTTGTTTCACCTTAATGTATGATAATACACCTCACATGTCTATCCTCAGCTACAAGTGTCATACATTAGGTTTTGCAAATGCTTCGTTCAAGCCAAGATGTGGCTTTCCCAGTCTACCAAGTAAAATCTCATTTTCCCACTTGTATCAAGGATCTGGATTGTGGTCTGGCCAGGGTTAAAAGGGGTCTCAAGCTCTACATAGACAGCACATTTCACATGAGCATTTTAAGGGTAAAACTTGTTCTTTCTGGGAAATTCTGGTGATGGCTATCCTTAGAGGATCAAGAGAGGAAAAAGATTAATAGCTCCTTCCATATCCCTACTTCCCTCCAAGGGGAATTTCATATGGAATAGCCAAACTCCCTGACCCCAGTCATAGGGCTACTGCCTACCAGGAGAAACAGGCAGCTTCACATTTCTGCAGAGGATACACAGCAATGTGGCTACATGCTGGTACACCACACAGTCAGCACATGAATCCTCTCACAAATGACTGTGTGTCTCATTTCCTGGGCCCTTCTCAACTCCTATGGTCCATTTCCTATTAACAGCCCCACTGCTGCTGCGGATAAGCCTGGCTTTGTTCTCCTATCAGGGAGGAGCAGAGCTTCCTACAGGCCAGTTAGCAATTGACAGCGAATTGAAGGCTAAAGAACAATTTGGCTGCTGCCCTCCTGAAGTCTGAGTCCATGGGCAGCCCCTCCTGGGCATCCTGAGAGCCCTTGTCTCCTCATTCTTGGCAACCCAGATGCTGAAGTGCTTCGCCTCCCCATTTCTGGCTCCCCAAAGAACTGTCAGGGTCCATTGATGCAAAGGTTCAAAATCATTTACTCAAATAAATTTAGTGTTCTGGTGAGTTGTGACTTCCCAGGACCCACCAAAAACACACGGGTTTTTGCTCTGGAGGATGGGGCCCTTTAACTAAAGAAGCAGATTTGGCTGATTAGGGAACAGACCTCACTCACATAAAGGGGAGTTATTTAACTGTAAGTCCCTGTGGAAATACAATTCAACCTGATTTTGTGATTTTTGTGGATTTATTATTCTTCTAATCAACCATATTTTTATTTAAAAAAACACTCTGTTCCCACTTATTATTCTTAATCACAAAAAAATTGTAAATACTTTCAAAATTACATTTATGAGATTCTTGACATTTCCAGAGAGGGACTGGGAAAAGGTGTGTGGGAGCCCCATTATCTTGAGGCCTGAGTAGAACCCAATTTTCCCAGCTGCTAACTGGAAGCATGAAGCCTAATACTGGCAGCTGTTCTCATGGAACTCATAGTAATGAGCCTTGAATGCGTATGGCACTACATGGTTTCCAAAGCCCTTGAACATGCATTAGCCCACTTCTCCTTGTGACAGGCCTGTGAGATAGGCAGAACAATAGAATCAGAGATTAACAGCATTGCCAGCTGGGAGAACCCATGGAGACCATCCACGCCAAAACCCACATGTTATAAGCAGGAAAATTGAGGCCCAGAATGTACAAACATCTTGACCGGAGCTTCTCTGGTAGCTTTTGGCAGATCTAGACTGAGCTAAACACTCACTATCTTAGTACTTGGTCCAGGAAGCTTTGGGGGCTCCTTCTGACTGTAACGACAATAACAATAATGAAAATGTGAAACATCATCATCATTTGCATTTTCATTAAGATGGTCATTTTAAAAAATTGCTATATTCATCTTTTCAGTTTGTGCTCTTTTAAGGTAAGTACCTTAATATTTATGTTCAACACATATTGTTTGAATAGCTACTAAGTGTCAGGTATAATGGTAGCCTCTAAAAGCAATATACACATGAATTTGTGCTCATGCACACACTGCACCTCTCACCTCCTCTATTGAAGCTTTTCCCAAATGCAAAGCACAGTGAATTTCTTCTGCCACCACGTTCCCTGAACCTTCGCACACTCCCCTCTTGGGATGATTATCATGTCAGGTAAAGCCAGCTTTTCAAGGTAAAGTACTTGACTTTATCATTTCTATATCCCAGTGACTGGCACATGATGACTACTCAGTAAAAGTCAATAAAACAAATGCTAGGAGTTTATAAAAGAGATCCTGTCATTTGCTGTGTAGCCTTGGGCAAGTCACTTCACCTCTTTGTGTCTTCAACGTTTAATCTGTTAAAAAGGATGTGAGGCTAATCCTTGCCTCTTTAGCTCACGGAGCAAAAAGATCAACCACTTACTGCTTACTAGGCACTGGAGATACAAAGATGAATGAAGCAAGGCTTGTGATGACATATTGGTCATTTGAGATAACAGCCATTCAGATACATGTATGTTAGATGAGTATGGGATAGATTGGAGATTAACAAGGCCTGAACACAGACTGTCTTCTGCCCTTCAACCTGTGGGGTATTCAGCTTCTGTATCTAAATTGGACAAAACAGGTCTATCCACAAGTTGTTTTGGATTTGTTAGAGTCCAGGGCGAGCTATGATATGGATAACGTGGTGGAAAATTGGGCCTTTTGTGACTTTTCTGGCTTTGACTTTAGAGTCTTCACATCACATTATACAAATGTCTTCCTATTGCTAGAAATTACATAGAATACTATTGCTTTGTCAAATACTAAAAACTAAAACATCACTTAGCTCTTTCTCCATGTTGGTCAATTGTACAAAGGGGAAATACATTTGGTGTAGTAAAAAGTGTATTCACTTTGATACCAGCCATCAACCTTCACTTACAACTAAATGTAAGGCTGTGTGTAAGCAACCTCACCTCCAAGAATCTTCACTATGTCAGTTGCTCAGTGGGCATATGCATCCCTGCTCTCTCTCCCCTCCTTCTACCCCTCCCTCTCTTTGAAGGACCCAAAGAGCCCAGAGATGAAGGAAGGCATCTTTGTGGAGGTTCAGACCAAATCTCAGATGTGTGTATGCATGTATATATAATTTATTTCTGTTAATGGAGAAGTGATGCTTGGTGCCCTGTATAGGTGCTCAGGATTGCAGCCTGTCCTAAAGGCTTTGGCAACGTTTTGGAAGAGGGGCTTAGCCCTAGCTGGTGACTGGGTCGATAAGAGTGCATAGTTGTTCTTATCTTGGGAATAGGAAAACACAAAATAGATTAATATCCTTCAAGTGCTAATGAAAAGGGTAACACTGGAATATCATCTGTGAGCTTGCCACATTTTGCACATCTAGCTCATTTTGAGAAGTGAAAGAGTTTGCTCTAAAATCCCTTGCTGAATGTGTACTTCTAGGAAATGATATTCCTTTCAATTGCTTTCTCCCTACCATAATCACGTGTATCAGTGGTGTTGTGGACTCAGTGTGCTTTGTCATGAAATCTCACATTTTCAAATACGGTTTGAAATTATTTGAATTGAAAATGCAAAAGCGTATGCAGTTCCACGTGGGTTAGCCAGCAGGGCGGTACACTCCACTGGCAATTCAAGAAAATCTGATTCTGCCTCAGAGTACATAAAGAAGACCTTGGGGAAAAGGGATAACTTTGAGAAGTGACTTTATTCTTCCCAGTGTCTAAAACACTTTTTAATAAACCCAGATTCACACCTGTAAAACCAGTGTCAAAAGGGGACATTATTAAGCCTCTAATTGATCAAGACATGCCCCCTACTTGTTGTTTCAGACAACACTTCTTTTCCAGGCTGGGGCTTACTGCTCCTTTGTGAACTCTTGCTAAATATGAACTACATTTTATTTATTTTTAAATTATTTTTATTGACAAATTTTACATATTAATGGGGTAAAATGTGATATTTTGATATGTGTATACATTGTAAAATGATTACATCAAGTTAATTAACATTTGTTACTCACATACTTATTTTTATAGTGAGAACATTTAAAATCTACTGTCTTAGCAATTTTCAAGTTCACAGTACATTATTGTGAACTGTGTACTGTACTGTACAATGGATTTCCAGAACTTATTCCTTCACACCGAAATTTTGTACCCTTTGGTCAACATATCCCTCTGTCCCAAGCTATATATTTTTAAATGATCTACTTTGGAGACCAACCTAAATCAGGAAAAGTTATCTAAATTTTAAAAGAGAGCACTGAGTATAAAAAAAAACAGAATAATTATAATTTGACTTTGAACCGTTGTCACGTAGTTACTTTGGGGCCAGTTTTGATGAATACATAAGTAGGATTTGTCATGAATTTTATCAACTGGATACAAATACACAACTCAAAAACACTTGGAAATAGTCTATCTCTTAAGTAGGTTAAGCATCACCTCTAAATCGTGTATGCATTTTTAATGTACTTACCTCCTCCTTCTTAAATAGTGCTAGGTAAAATGCAATCTGTGTCAGTACTTGTCTGAATAATACTTACAAATTCTGCTTCAGTGGTGCCACTGTGAATGAATCTGTGAAGTATCTCATTGCATTACAGCTCTTCATACTTCAAAGACTCTTTTTGAACTGGGTAATTATAGAAGGAAAAAACTATGTTTTAGTGCTACCTGAGAGTTCTTATTAATATTACCTTTGAAATAACTAATTATGTTACCCATAAAGACTGGGAAAAAAGTATTATATAACTTACTCATTAAAAAGGGCTTTCATAAACTTTGATCCCCCCACCCCTCCCCAAAGCCCTCCTTTATTTCTATCATTATATTGATTTTTTTAAACGCTTAATGTTTATATCTGAAATGTTTCATGAATCCAATACATTGTGACTCTCACTGGCTTCACAAAAGTTGTTTTCTTTCTGTTGCTGGGATTTTGAGCATATGATTTAATGCTCCCTACTTTTACAGCACAGTATGTTGGCCATGTCCGCTAAGACTCAAGCAAGATGTATCTGAATGGCTGTTATCTCAAATGACCAGTATGTCATCACAAGCCTTACCTCATTCATCTTTGTATCTCTAGTGCCTAGTAAGTAGTAATTGGTTGATCTTTTTGCTCCATGAGTTAAAGAGGCAAGGATTATCCTCACACCCTTTTTAACAGATTAAAAGTTGAAGACACAAAGAGGTGAAGTGACTGCCCAAGGCCACACAGCGAATGAGCCAAGAAGGTGCCCCTTCTCATAACAGAGGGTGAGAGTCTGAGGAACTTTTCCTGTTTTGAGACCTGAACTCACAAATGCACGGTTTGCATGGCTGTGTGAAAGTAAGCGACCAATCACATAGTAACCTTGTCTATGCATGAGAAAGAATTCTCCTCAGCTGCCTCATCTTTGCCTGGAAAAATCAGCAGCACATACAGCACATGTCACTAACTATTGGGCTGCATCAAGGAAAGATGAGTATCCCAAGGCGGTGACAAGGCTGCCCTCCCTTAAGTTGACACATCACACCTGGTACGGGATACCAGGCATTGGAAAAGCCCCAGGCAATCAGGAATTCCTCCCAGGAGCACCTCAGATAGTGACAGAGTACAGAACTCGAGCATTAGAAAAAAAAGTTGAAGGTTTCCAATACATGAATGAACAAGCTAAGAATGTCTCAGCCGGGAGAGGAAACAACGTCAGGAGATAGAATTGCTGCCTTCCAACAGTTGAAGACTTGTTATTCTAAAGAAGGAGATATGTTCTGTGCAGCTCCAAAGTATGATCTATAGGTAGATGTTCTTGGGGAGCAGGTTTTTAGCTTCCAAGAAGGAGGAATAGTCTTATCAGCCTGTCTCAATATGGAATAGGCTGCTTCAAGCAGTAGTGAGCTCCCTGTCACTGGCAATGCACAAGCAGATGCTAGATGGTCCTTTCTATTGCAGGCAGGTTTCAAGCACCAGTGGCAGGGGATTGGGTCAAATGACTTTAAATTCTCCTTTAAAAATCAGGTCAATTGAGACAGTATATATTTATGGAGAAGGGCCTACTATGTTTAGTGCCAAGGATTTTCCAAGTACCCAGAAATAAAGTTGCTTGCTTTCCCTCATCAGGAGATGATCCATCCCTGGCCTGTTCCTCTCATGGCCATACATACTCCTGGAAACTCTGAGCAGAACACATTTTCCATCTCAGGACACGTCAGTTCTCTTCCTTCCTCTATTTTCCTTTGTCTGATTTTAATTATGCCATACTTCCGACTGGATTCTTCACGACAAAAATGGCCTTGGTCTTCTAGTGCCATAAAATCTAGACTACTTATAAGTAGACTTATAAGTCTACTTGTTAATGAAAGAGAATCTTTAAGAAAATATACATGCAAACACTGGCATGCATATCTTACTCCCTAGAGCATTGCCTTTCTCCGTATAACTGTGACTGGAGCAGATGTATCAGACAATCAGGAACTCATCCCTTGAGAAATACCTAATGGGTAATGGGACAACAATGTCCAAGATTGTTACATTACCAAACCTATACTCTTTACTCTGATGGACCAATTTTCATTTTTGTATGTCACCTTCCATTCCTTGTTCACAAGGAGTCAAATCTTTACAAACCAACACGTCAGGCTGACAGAGCTTTTTCTTCTACAATTCTATTGGGTTTTTCATTTGTTTGTTTTTTGGTTTTTTGTTTTGTTTTGTTTTTTGAGTCAGAGTCTCACCTTGTTGACCTTGTTGCCCAGGCTGGAGTGCAGTGGCATGCTCAGATAGTGACAGCCACTGCAGCCTTGACCTGCTGGGCTCTGGTGACCCTTCCATCTCAGCCTTCCAAGTAACGGGAACCACAGACGTGTGCCCCCACACCCAGCTCTTTTTTTTTTTTTTTTTTGTCCTAGAGATGTGGTCTCGTCAAGTTGCCCAGGATGGTCTTGAACCCCTAGGCTCAGGCAATCCTCTCACCTTTGCCTCTCAAAGAGGTGGGATTACAAGCATGAGCCACCATGCCCAGTTTACAATTCTATTGTTAAATGTTTGATATAACTTTTTTCACCTTCTCCCAGTAGGATTTTTTTGTCACCATCATTTCAAAAAATGGCCTAAATATGGTTATTCTAACCTGCTTTAAAAATACACAATGTCTTCTTTTTCCCCTCCATTTCTTCCTTCCTTTTAGCCATTTATGCAGAATCCATTTACTGAGGGCCAACAATGGGTTTAAACTTAGAGATGAAGAAAATGTCTGAACATGTTATCAGGTAGCTAACAACACAATGGATTAGGAGTCTTCATAGAGAATACAAGGCTCAGAGAAGGATCAACACTCCCCTGGGAAGTTGAGGAGGTGCCTCTGAAATGGCACCATTTAGAGGATGATCAGAACTCTGACAGGTAGAGCAGGACCCAAGAGAAAAACACCTTATGCAGAAGACCAGCATGAGCAAAGTCATAGAGACATGAGTGATCATGATGTGATCCACAGTGGTATGAGGTCTCAAGTGGCTGGATTAGAGTTTGTGTGATGGGAAGTGAAAAGAAACAAACATTTTGCAAATATGTGCATCTTTGTCAGAGGCTTTGGATGCCACTCCAAGAAGAAACACTCAATCAGATCTTTCATTTTTAAGGTCTTGATTTTGACGATAACACTGGTCTCGGCCGGGTGCAGTGGTTCATGCATGTAATCCCAGTATTTAGGGAGGCCAAGGTGAGAGGATTGCTTGAGCCCAGGAATTCAAGACCAGCCTGGGCAACATAGTGAGACCTTATCTCTACCAAAACAAAAAAATTAACCAAGTGTGATAACACACACCTGTAGTCCCAGCTACTTGGGAGGCTGAGGCAGAAGGGTTGTCTGAGCCCAGGAGGTCGATGCTGCAGTGACCCTTGATTGCACCACTACACTCCCGCTTTGGTGACAGAGTGAGAGTCCAACCCAAAGAAAACCAAACAAATGAACAAACAGAAAATTCCACTGGTTTAAACTGTGCTTAATTATCCTCTCACTTTGAAAAGGGTTGGAACCAAGTGAACAGTGACCCTCACTGTTCCATTCTGGGTGTACGTTATGCCTTCCTGCATTCCCACCCTCTCTCTTTAGGCTGCCAGGGACCTCCTTTCTAGCATCTCCCGCAAAGGGAGTAATCCATCCATTTCAGGTGTTGAATTCAACACTTATACAGCAATCTCAGTGTTTTCAGCCGAGTTCTACAATTTTGGACATAATTTGTAGAATTTACAATTTTGACATTTACAAGTGCATAGAGTAGAACTGGTTGTTTAAATGGGCTTTTGTAGTAAGTGCACAGTTTAGAATCCGGCACAGGTTGCATTTTTTGCCAGTTATCTGTGCTATCATCAACCCCATGATAAAGGCAGAAGCCAATAGGCTAAGATGGTGATACCAGGATGGCTACACACCCATTCTTTTGTTTCATTTGATTCCTACCAAAATATTGGTTTGAAAGAAAGTTGCATTTTAAATGACAATAACATCAGCACCACATATAATGGTATCATGTGCCTTACTCATCCTAAGCACTTAATATATAATAATCAATTTAATCCTCACTACAACCCAAAGAGATTGGTAATGCTACTGTCCTTAATTTACTGAGGGACATAGTCATTAAGTAATATGCTTTTGATCATCCAATTAATAAATGAAGAAACCAATATTTAGGTGTTTGTTTCTTTGTTTTTAAAAGACAGACTCTCATTCTGTCACCCAGACTGGAGTGAAGTGGCACAATCATGGTTCACTGCAGCCTCGAACTCCTGGATTCAAGGGATCTTCCCACCTTAGCCTCCTGAGTAGTTAGGACTGCAGGTGTGTACCACCAGATTTAGCTATTATTTTTTTATTATTTTTGTGGAAATGAGGTCTTACTATGTTGCCTAGGCAGGGGCTTCAACTCATGGCCTCAAACAATCCTCCCAACTCTTGGCATTCTGAGTCACTGAAATTACAGGTATGAACTGCTATATCTGGCCAGATCTAGATATTTTGGTGCCAGCAGTCATATTGTCTCTTTGTATGTTTTTTCTCACACATACTTACATATGACCCAGTTCAAATTACACCAACATGGAAATACCCAGTAAAGATTTGTATTCAAGCAGGGCTTGGTGGCTCAGCCTGTAATCCCGCACCTTTGGGAGGCTGAGGTGAGTGGATTGCCTGAGCCCGCGGGTTCAAGACCCGCCTGGGGCAGCGAGACCTCATCTCTACAATAAATCAAAAAAATCAGCCGGGCGTGGTAGCGCATGCCTGTAATTCCGGCTACTCGGAAGGCTGAGGTGGAAGGTTCGCCGGAGCCCGGCAGGTCGAGGCTGCGGTGGCCAGAAGCAGCCACTGCACTCCAGTCTGGACGACAGAGTGAGACTCCAACTCAAAAAAAAAAAGAAAAAAAGAAATTTGTATTCATTGTCCTTTCCTCAGTGCTTCCACCAGAGCTAGATGACATCTCTTGGAAAGCATCAGTTTCTTACATCCATGGCATCTTACCCAGAAGAAAGAGTGCTATCTTAAGAGTTGTGGTCCTGGCTGCTTTTAATACTGGTTCTGCCACATGCTAGCTGTGTGGTTCTGTTTGTGTTCCTCTGAGCCTCAGTTTCTCTATCTGTACTGGGTGTGGGGTGTGTGTTTGTGTGTGTATGTGTGTGCTCTATATAATCCCAATGGATTTTTCAGGTCAAATAGTCTGTGATTCAATAAACTTATAAAAACAAATACTGTTGAAAACTCTCAAACTTTTTTTTATCAATTCCAAATTGGAAATGCCATGTTTTCTCACATAGAATGGAAAACCTAACAATGAAGGGAGTAAGTACGCGCTAAGCTAAGCAGAATTGAGAGAGTAATAGCATCTTCAGGGGAAGTTTAGTAAAGAATTCCTGGAGGTAAACATCTCCCATAGTTGTTTAATTTTTTTTTTTCTCTGAGTTGGAGTCTCAATCTGTTGCCCAGACTGGAGTACAGTGGCCGCTCCCAGCCACCGCAGACTCGCCTGCTGGGCTCCAGCGATCCTTCCGCCTCAACCTTCCAAGTGGCTGGAACTACAGGCATGTGCCACCACGCCCTGCTGATTTTTTGATTTATTGTAGAGATGAGGTCTCGCTGCCCAGGCGGGTCTCGAACCCGCGGGCTCAGGCAATCCACTCACCTCAGCATCCCAAAGGTGTGGGGGATTACAGGCTGAACCACCGAGCCCGGCCTTTAGTTGTTTAAATTTTTAAATGGTTAACATTTTCAAAAGGAAAGCAGTATGTTATTAGGAATAATGTGAACGTGAATGTGGAATTTAAATTTCAGTATCTATGAATCAAGCTTTCCTGGAACCCAGCCATATCCATTCATTTACATATTGTCCATGACTGCTTTCACATTACAGTGACAGAGTAGAGTAATTATGGCAGAGATGGTATGTCTCACAAAGCCTAAAACATCTACTCTCTGGACCTTTGCAGGAAATGTTAGTCAACCCCTATCCTAGAGTCTCGATTCTATAAGTGCTTCTAATTGTAGGATTATCATCAAGGTTATCATTTAAAAGTGCCTCACATAAGTTTGTGAAAACAATTTAGAATCATATTCTACTACTAAACTTAAATTTATGGCATGTCTACGAAAGAAATGTACAAATCAAAGTCAGACATTTAAAATTGTATTATATGCATTAACAATTACTGCATGAGCAATGCAGCTTTCTTCAATGACTAAACTCTTTCTAACTGGGATTGGCTATGCGTGTAAAGTAACTTTGGCAATATACAAGGTGTTTCGCTTGTTTAGATTTCTGATTTTTAAAACGGCAAATTTAGCTGGGCTCGGTGGCTCAGCCTGTAATCCCGCGCCTTTGGGAGGCTGAGGTGAGTGGATTGCCTGAGCCCGCGGGTTCGAGACCCGCCTGGGCGGCGAGACCTCATCTCTACAATAAATAAAAAAATCAGCCGGGCATGGTAGCGCATGCCTCTAATTCCGGCTACTTGGAAGGCTGAGGCGGAAGAATTGCCGGAGCACAGCAGGTAGAGGCTGCAGTGGCCGGGAGCGGCCACTGCACTCCAGGCTAGGTGACAGAGTGAGACTCCAACTCAAAAAAATAAATAAATAAAAAATAAATAAAACGTCAAATTTAGTTTATCAAGATGATGATAGCTCAGTAGAAGCCTCAACCTCACCATCATACAGTATACTTACGTGACAAGCCTGAGCATGGACCCCTTGAATCTAAAATAAAATAATTTCTTTTAAAAATTCAGATGTATGGGACCAGTACAAAAGCTAAGTGTTTCACTCTCTGATCAGATACTTGGTTTGATTGAGTTTGAAACTTGTCATTTCATTTCCTGAAGGTATACAAGCTCAAACTGACCCTGTACCTTTGTAGAGAAATCCCTTTTTAAAAATAGCAGATAGATAAACTGGTATATTTTTATGTAGATGAAATGATTAACAACTCATATATTTGACATGCTGGGAAATGAAGTATCTAGATAATCAAAATTCTCGGATAATTGAAGGTTATCACTCCATAGGAACCGTGCAGTAGAAATTATTTTGAAATGTAATTAATATTTCTTGACATTTTATTTATTTTATTTATTTATTTATTTTTTGAGTTGGAGTCTCATTCTGTTGTCCAGATTGAAGTGCAGTGGCCACTCCTGGCCACGGCAGCCTCGACCTGCTGGGCTCCCGGCGATGCTTCTGCCTCAGCCTTCCGAGTAGGCGGAACTACAGGCACGCGCTACCATGCCCGGCTAATTTTTGATTTATTGTGGAGATGAGGTCTCGCCAAGTTGTCCAGGTGGGTCTCGAACCCGCAGGCTCCGGCAATCCACTCACCTCAGCCTCCCAAGGCGCGGGATTACAGGCTGAGCCACCAAGCCCGGCTTTTTCTTGACATTTTAAAAAGATTATACTGGCTATGTTTTAGTCATTCTTGGTAACATATGTTATTATAAGCATCAGTTATTACATGGTGCTATAATATTGTACTATGCTGTAATTGTACTGTTGGGGTCATTAAGACAGGTAGGAATTCTTGCCTCTATGTTAACTGACTATAGGCTCGTGTGCTTTTTAAGTTCTGACTTTGCTGTGTCATCTTCTGTGGACTCCCGTGCTACTAGTTTCCACATGTCAAAGTTCCCAGTGCCTGTGCCTCTAGAAGTGTTTTGCCTACTTTGCCATTTGTGATTTGCTAATGAGTAGGAATCAGATGGTCCAACATTTTAGAGTCCTTTGTCAAGAGACAGATCTCTAGCAGGCAGGGTACAGAAGCCTTTGAGCAGTAAACTGCATGGACTTTGTGATGGCTCTTTAGCTAACAGGGCTTTTTCTGTTTGTTGTTCAGTTCGTGGTAGTCTCCTGGAGTGGGGATCTTGCCATAAATCAAATCTCTTGGGGTAACAGCATCATGCTAAATAGATCGAAAAGTTCACTTTTGATTAAAACATGGTGTTATGGCTCTTGCTTATTTTTTGAAAAGACAAATTACACTGTGATCCTGGTTTTACTCTATAGGGTGGCAAAATCAGGCTTAATAAATAGATTGCTTGCAGCAGTGATTGTTTTAAGTAACTCTAGCATTTTCTTGAATGCATTGTCTCCAGTTTTGGAATGCTTATTCTGCAGTTTGTACTAAGTTTCTTTTCCATAAACATGGTGCCACGTATGCCCTGAACATCTCTGAAATACTTCTACCTTCACTTTTCCTCAGGATCCACACAGGTGTGACACACACCTGGCAAGCCTGGTGTGTGTGAATCTAAATTTCTCGAAACAGCGAATGAATTGTGTAGGGGGTGACTTTCAAATTAAATTCAAATTCTTTCAAATAATACACTCCACTAATATTTCACATTGCTTCCTACTTTTCAACAGACTTGTGAGGAAATTTTAAGAACACTTCTCATGTACAAAACGAGGTACATCTGTTGCGCATGTGTCACAGTTAAGGTAGAAAGTTGAAGCTGTTTATATAAAAGGAAAAATCTAAGCAAATCTACTAATTACAATCTTGTTTATACTTTAAAAAAAACCATGATCATTTGTTTGTTTGAACCAAGTTCCCTTTACTTCCTTAGAGACATCATTGCCTTGCTAAGTGAGAAATTATACACTTGAATTTTACACATATGGGTCATTTGTTCCCATGTTACACATACTTCCAAATAGACACCGGTCTTACAGTTTTGATAAAATGGCAGTCATGATCATCTTGCAGCAGGTTTGACTAGCAAATGTTTATCCTTCAAATAGAGCTACAGACAGAAGCCTAATTAATGGAATTGTTAACAGTGATTTCCTATTTGCAAACATCAGTAAAAAGTTCTTTCTTCAGCAATAACAGATATATTTTTCATGTCACTTACCTAATGTTTGTATTGTATGTGTTCTTCCTTATAGGAACCCCAACATCTGACTCCAGGATTCACCTTACAAAGTAAGTGTTTTTGAAAAATTCTTTTTAGTCCAAACATCCATGTCCTCTCATCCCTCACTTTTCCCTCTTTCTTACATAAAATCATTAAAACATGAAAGAACATTTAGGTCTCTGATCCATTTGGAGTTAACCTTTGTGCATGGGGATAGATAGGGTTCCTGTTTCAATCTTCTGCATGTAAAACCTCAAACCATAAGAACCTTAGAAAAGGAAGGAAATACTCTCATGGAAATC
>NW_007247478.1:160586-196826 GCF_000164805.1 Carlito syrichta
CTAATCATCAGGGAGATGCAAATCAAAACCACACTGAGATACTACCTAACTCCAGTCAGAATGGCAATTATCAACAACTCAAAAAATATCAGCTGCTGGAGAGGGTGTGGTGAAAAGGGAACACTTCTACACTGCTGGTGGGAGTGTAAACTAGTGCAACCTCTGTGGAAAGCAGTGTGGCGATTCCTAAAAGCTCTAAAAATTGACCTTCCATATGACCCTGCAATCCCCCTACTGGGAATATACCCTGAAGAACACAAATCACTCTATAAAAAAGATACCTGCACACGTATATTTATCGCAGCGTTGTTCACAATAGCAAGAACCTGGAAACAACCATGCTGCCCATCAAAAGAGGACTGGATTAAAAAAATGTGGTACATATACACGATGGAATACTATGCAGCCATAAAAAAGAACAAAATCATGAATTTCGCAGCAACCTGGATGGAACTGAGTCTATAATACTGAGTGACCTCTCACAGAAACAAAGATCAGAATATCACATGTTCCCACTCATATAATGGACCTTGAACATCCAATGTAATACTATAAGAAAATGACTGACAGTACTGGGAAACTATGGGGGGGGAGATGGGATTAACAGTAGCAAATATGTCTGGGGCTGGGAAAACACCTCTTATCAACAGTGTGTCTGAATGAAACGTAATTGTACACCTAACCCTTAACTGTACCCCACAAAACCATAATAAAAAATACTGATTAATTATTTAAAAAAAAAACATGAAAGAACAACAATAACAAAAACTTATATGTGATATGTCCCATTGATTCCCCCTCATTTTTTCATCTGTTATTTATGGCAAGTAGGTGTGAAACTGTATAACTGGGAGGGCTGCATGTTGGGAGACCAATTTAATTCAGAATAATCCTTTAACAGTAGAAGCATGAACAGCAATTGTTTGTGTCCTTTCTTTTCAGAGTGGAGTGATCCCACCAGCAGAGCTTCTACAAAGTCAGTATCATTCAAATCGTGAGTACTTGGGTTTCCAAATCAAGCCTCTTCAGGGGTATTTGAAAACAATGCCTCAATGCTGAACTAATCTCATTCTCTCTTCTGTTCCTTGCAACTATGAACCTTGACTCAGTAATATGCAGTTTCATTAGGCAGAGAATCAGATTTCCCGTTGTTTTAATCTTTTCGGGTTGCAATAACAAAATACCACAAATGGGATGGCTTATAAACAACAGAAATATATTTCTCACAGTTCTGGAGACTGGGAAGTTTCACAACAAGATACCAGTAGAAATGGTATCTGGTAAGCGGAGCCTTTCCTCAATAAAAGCTGTCTTCTCGCTCTAATCTCATATGGTAAAAAGGGTGAGGGCTCTCTCTTAGACTCCTTCTTACAAGCACACTAATTTCCGCTCATGAAGGCTCAACTCTTATGATCTAATGACCTCCCCTAGGCCCCACATCCTAATACCATCACCTTAGGGGTGAGGATTTCAACATATAAATTTTTGGTGCACACAAACATTCAGATTCTAGAACTCATGATAAGCAATTGAGAGTCAAAATAACGAGACTGTCATTAGGATCTCTAATAACTTGGACTCGGGTTGGGTCAATACCTGGGCATATGAAAACTGTGATTTTAGTTTAAAAATATTGAAATGACTTGTTTCCCTCATTTTGACTAGTTGTTTAAACACTGAGTTACTTCAGCGACAAGCATTATAATACACAATATTCAGCCACTGCTGACTAGGATAGACAAGGGACACATCTAAACTGCCATGACTGGACATGAAATGTTGAGTGTATTGCTAGGGCCGGTCAGCCCAAGACCTCACTATTTGCAGGTCATCTGGTGCCTGTATATTAAAGACAAACAAGGACATCCAGGAAGAGATGAAATAAAAGATTACATGATGGTAGGTTGAAGTTCAAAAACCAGGGCCCTGCAATTCACTCAGCAATGTCTTCATTTTTTATTAATGTTAACTGAAGGAGGGATTTGGAGAAACCAATTTCCTCAGATTAACTATTGTAGATTTTCTAATATCCATTTGTCCAGGAGAGTACCAAGGGAGTGTTTCTTTCACAACTTCTTTCATTCCTAATAATAGAAAATGGAAGTCGACTTTTCTCTATAATAAGCACATACTTGAAAATTTTCAAAATGAAATAATTTGTGACATTCAATTGGCCTAATGGCACACTTGAAGTGAATTGCTCACCTTTTGGAAGATCACGAATAATTGCCTAAAACAACTGGGAATGACTCCCAAATAGACTGAGCCTTTGAGAAAGTCAATGGCATTTCGACATTCTTGGTGCAGTGTGGTAGCAAAACCCCAAAGCCCTGACCCCATTGCCGGTTCTTTCATTTGGTTTTCTAGATTGTCTGTGCTTCTTATTCAAAGTTCAATTTTAACAACGAAGAATCCTCACTTTTAAGAAGTGGGAAAAAGCAGGTGTGGGGGATAGTACAACCATAACCCTGATTTAAGGACCAAATTATATGGATACAAAAGATTCAAAATCATCTATGATGTTGTACATTTCAACTTTTCCATTAATCACATTTTGAATTGCCTCTCCCCTTGTAATACTAGTTAACAGTAGATCTTATCCTCCCTGTCTCTACTCCTACCTTACCTCACCCTCATTAAAAAAATCAACAACACACACACACACACACACACACACACACACACACACACACACACACACGAGGGTTTAAAAAATCAACACAGGGTTTCAAACATGAAAAATATATATTTTCCACTGTAAAATGATCTTATGCCTAAAACAAGAGTATTAGACTCCCTTTGTGAAACATACTACTTTCCATATATATCTTAGTTTATAACTAACAGAAATAAACTTGCCAATTCTGATTTATAGTTAAAGGCTGCATGTCCAGAGCACAGCACTTCATAGCACAGTGGTATACAAGGCAGTCAATAAGACTAAAATTCTCCACAGGAAGCATTAGTAAAACTAGAAGACACTGAGTCCACTTTAAGAATGAGCTACTGTTTGTTTGTCTGATCTAAACTCCAAGCACTATCCATCAGATTTCAGTTGGAATAAGTTTTCTTCTTATGGTACAGTATGGGGTTCACATAGGCAGATAAGAGTTGCAATGAAGTTACTTTTATTTTTAGTTCCCAAATTATCAGCTTAGTCATTACTAACAATCTCCCTTATTTTATTACAGTGTGCTTTTTAAAGCAACATGCTGGGATTTTCCATTTGATAGGGTAATCTTCCAGGTTTAAAAATATTCTGAGTGTAGACAGACTGCTGGTGCCTGGACCTGGGTGGGAAGCAGCCCATATGGCAGCTGTGATACAGAAAAGACACACACCCAAGGCCAGTAAATGTCCTGGGTATGCTCCCGCCACTTAATGCAGTAGAAAGAGATTAGAGTTTTGTAAAACTAATCCCTTAATTGCCGGGGCACTTTATTAGTTTTCCTCTTCTTGTCCTGTTTTCCGTGGTTGACAAAAGGCAGATCTTCCATTCGAGTATGGATTATTTATAAGGAGAGCACACATGGATCCCAGGTCTGAAAACATTGACCCTAAAACACCTAGGTACAGGCTTGGTACTAGCTAGCCTCCCTCTTTGTCCTAGACAGTTGTTGCTCTCTCTGGGACTGACCCCAGCAATATGACTGGCCTTTTGGAGAACTGGGCATTTTCCTGTTCAGTGAACTCCATTAGCATACAGTGTTTTTTATGGGGGCATCCATTCATAGAGTGACATCCTACCTGCTTCAACTGGAACTTTGAATGCTCATGAGGCAAGAGCATTGAAATGGGAGAGTTTGGAGAATGGGGCTTGAACCTCTGCTCTGTGTCAGTCTTGGCATTGAAGGGAAAAGCACTGACCTAGGATTCAGAAGATGAAAATTTAAATCACAGGGGAATTTATTTTTATTTTAAGTCTACAGACAGAGCCCCTCGCGGGGATTGAACAAATTAGTGAGCATATGTGTATACACATACAGGTACATGTAAGAACACTTGTCAGAATTCAAATGTAAGCTGTTATAATCTTTAGTAATTAAGTTTACCAACATAAAAGTACACTTAACTTTAACCCTTAATGATTTCTAGGGGAGAGAAGAACCAGAAGTTGGTCCTGCCACCCAGCTTCTATGCGTCTGATTGATGTTATACCAGGTCTTCTAAATCCAATGGATTGTTTAAACTCTCCTAGAAAAGGCCTCTGTCCCCAAAAAAGAGGGTGAGCCATGGGCTTAAGAAAGTGAAATTGTATTTCTTAGGACTATAGAATTATATATTTGTGCAATAATATTATGTCTATTCTGTGATAGATCCGTTTATTTCAATGACCCAGATTCAGGTTCTGAATGGGCACACTAGATATTGTGTTACTTTGTAGTTTCTTAATGAAGCCATTAAGAAACCTAACCAAAGAACTTGGATTTTCTTTGTTGTGTTGGATTGTTTCATCTAATAGATTATAGCATCTTGTCAATTATTTTTTAGTACAGTGGCCTTCCAAAAATGCATGACTTTGTTGGTCTTTTTATGAGCCATCATAGTAAAAGCAGATAATCCCTGAGAAGGATTTTCAGACAGCTTTCATGAACTCAAGTGTGTCCATCCAGTTAGTTCTTCACTTCTGTTAGTTTCGTGCATATTACTGAGAAGATGGCAGTTCCGAATATCAAGTACCTTTGTTAATCTTGAATGTTAGCATTTGGGCTGTGTCCAATTGGAAACCATCCAGACCCCCTTTTAACTGAGCAGCTCGTGTGTTTTAAGCCATGCTCTCAAGATTGCCTGGATAGTTTCCATAAAATCCCAATAATGAAGGCAGATAGAGCCATAATTCTATTTTTCCTTTCCATAAATCCAGCACTACATGTTTGAAAACATCCCAATCATGAATCCAGATAACTGATGAAAGGCCTACGGAGACGGCCTGGTTTACAGCCAGGCTGAGTTTATCTGTGGGTGTTTGATATGCATGCCACATGAACAAATCCTTGGATATAGCACTAATTAGGAAGAAAGGATGTTATACCATCACAGGAATGGCAGAAGTCATAGACCATAATCATTGTGGTATTGACCTCAGGTGCCAGGCTAGGGGGCAGATGCTTTTACATATGTTGCCTTATTAACCTTGCTAGCCAGTCTGGAGGTGCTCCAAATTATTCCCATTTAACAGATTAGAAAAGCAAAGTAGAATAACAGTCTGTCCCCCTAAAGTGTGCACAATTCAGTGAAAAGACAAACTGATCATGTCCACTTATCTTGAATGAATATTTCAGATATGAACATACAGAAGAGCTGTCCATGTCACACTGCTCCTAGTTGGAAAAGTTTGAATACAGGCTGAGGGCCATGTAGATTCAAAGTCTCCTCTCTTCCCACTGGGCTGCGCTTCTTCACAAGATTTGGTTGGTGGATTTGGCATGCCAAATTTGGCCTTTTTGCGCCTAGACACAAGACTTGTAGAGCTGAAGTTTGTGCAAAGCGATTCCACAAGAAATTATACCTGTCTCTTTCGGATGATACAAAACTGGGTCAGCATTACTTTATTTAACTAAAACATCATTATTTCTAAAGTTTTATTTAAGTGTTATGAATATCTCATTACCATAGAGAATAGGACAATTATGAGAATGTTTTTCAGATTGCAATAACTGATATAGATATTACGTTATTTCCTAGGTGAATTTCAATTTTTTTTAACTAAAAAAAAGCTCACATTCATTACAACATTGACCATCCTTCTACCAAAATTTTCATCATTGAAAATATTTCCTTTGAGATTTTGATTTGAGATTTTAAAATGGCAATGTCTTATTGCAGAGCAATAACCCACTCTCTAGCAATTTCATATATTCTTTCCCAAGTACATGTTTATTGTGCTACTTTGATGCAATTTTGGTACTAAAGTGACTGTATAATGCAGCAGGGAAAAAAATGACTGTTATTTTCTTAAAAACATTAATTCTTAATCTGAATACATGACTTGGTACTTGGAATTTAGAAATACTGCTAATCAGTTTGAGGCTTACAAAAGGCAAACTAACTCTCCTGATACACTAATAACCTTGGTGACTTTCACTAGTTGCAGCCATTTCAGTTTTTAAATGAGAATATGGCAACTCTTGCTTTTAACCTGTCTTGTATGCCCTGCGTCACAGAGCTTGCCAACTTTTCCTAAGGACTTAATATATTTTTGGAAGTTCTCCACCACATCAGGGGCAGCCACCTGGGAGCAGAGAAAACAAAATTTGGCAGCCTGTTCAAGCTGTGAATTAAAGGTAATTCACAGTTTGAAATGAATCAGCATGAGGTCCTTAAGAAGAATAATCAGACATCAAGAGGATTTTATGTTGAGGATTGTATATTGGTTAATGTGACAACAAGCAATATTGGCATTTGGAATGTTCGCATCAAGAAACACTGAAGCTGCCGGGGCTTGATGGGTGCTCAAGACCTAAAATGGGGGCTCCTTCAAAGGTAGCTATAGATTTCTACTTCCATCACACACGAGGAAAACACAGATGTTTTTGCTCAGCTAGCACAGTTGGAAGATAAGATTTGATTTGTGTGGTGTTGTTCATAGGCCCAAGTCTATTGTAGGTTTCTTACATTTCAGGTGGCTTTTGAGACACCTCCGTAATTGAAAACAAGTATTTTTCTCTCTCTCAGGGAAAAGTCAAGTATCTCTTCTTTTCTACCTGATTTACATTTATATCTATCAAAATTAATTAATTCATTCAAGTTTTCATTTCTTTCAACAAATATGCATTCAGCACCTACTGTATGTAAGACTCTGGGCTAGACACTGTGGTAACTCAGGGCAAAACACTGCACATCCTTCTGTCCAGGAACTCACAGTCTTGTGAAGATTAAACTTGCACTGGCAACACATATAATCCAACCAACTCATACGTATTGAGTGCCTACTATGTGCCAGTCACTTCTCATAAACTTTTTCTCTTTACAAGCCCATTGGTGTCATCATAATATTAATGTACAGAAGCAGAAACCAAAACTCAGAGGCATCAAGTAAGTTGCTCAAAGTGCCACAGCAGCAAAGGCAGAATTTTGAATTTTGAATTGACGCCAGCACGCATGCTCTTAAATTACATTAATGCCACCCTATGGGACATTTGGAGGTGGCTCTACTGATTTGAAGTCAGGTATGATCTTGCCCAGGCATTAGGCCAAAATGGATTAGCCACAATGCAGGCCAAAATGGTACCGGCCTTTTTGGTTTAAAATAGAGAAGGGTTAGATCCAAATATTATAATTGAGCTGGTCTTGCATCTATTGCTACATATACTATGGGACACTCTGAAAACAGACCCTTCCTCAGCTCAAGGCCTGCAGATGGATTGTGTCTCCAAGACTGTAGAATGTTCCCTGCAGCTTCAGTGAAGGATCCATGCCTGTGAGGGACTTAAACTATCATTAAAAATCCATATAAGATTGACTGTGGTGGCATGTGATGGGAACAACATATCATTTCAGAAATCTCCGTTTTGCCATATTAAAGTGAAAAGAAGAAAAAAATAATATTTGGGTCCGTTTTTATGAGAGGTTCATCCATCACCTTTCATGCTTACCAACTTGTTTAATAATTAGAAAGTGGCTTTATATTCTCATGGTAGAATAATTTTTAAAAACATCCCCATCTGTTATCAACCACAGCGGCATATTTCCAAGTTCTCCTCAGCATTTTGAACAGTAACTGGGGAGTGAAGCAAATAGTGCTGGTGAAAAGCACTGAAGTTAATAAGCAAGGGACCAAAATTAAAGTAATTTCAGTTGTATAATTGAATGTAATATTGTGGTAACACATCCAGACACACACACATGCACACATATACTCTGCATCCTGGAAAATTAGGTCCCTCCTATGTTGCCTGATCTAATGAAATTCATGAACACACATGCACGCGCTTTTTTCCCAGTTATTAGACTGTAAAATGCTATGATTAGAATACCTTTAACATACATAGTAAATGATCATTTTACAGCACTTTCATACAATACATTATCCTCATGTGAGCATCACAGCAATTCTGTTAGGTTGGCAGGTGAAAAGCAATCAGGTGTAGGAAAAGAAGGAGATTTGCCCCAAATCCCCCACCTTAGGGAGTGGCAAAGCTGGGAGGAGAAGCCAGGATTCTGCATTCCCATTAGAACATGCTGCCGTGTGCCCAGATTCCCCAGATGGCTGCAGGGCCAGAACTCATCAATCAAAGCCCTGATGAGTCTTCCAGGCCAAGGTGGGGAAAATATACAGCAGTGTAGACAAGTCTCATGGATCATTCCTGGAAATTAAAAAAAAACAAAAACTCCGACTGGAGTGGATGAGGAGAAATATCCACTTCTAAACTATTCATTCTGTGTTTCCATCCTTTCAAGCATCTTACAAACAGCCAAATCCTCTACCACAATTACATTATTGGGAATGTTATGTTTAATGGCCTGCTCTTGACACCTTCTCAGAGTTGCTAAAAGCTCTTCCATTTTACACTGACGAGTGGAAAGGAGTGTTGGTAGAATTCCGCAGATGCATGCACAATTACAGATGTAAGATCAGTTGAAAAATCTGACAAATTACTTTCTTTGTGGTTCATCTATCCACTTGAACAATGAGGATCAAAAAAGGAAAAGGTCTTAAAGCGATTTGATTGACATTTCCACATATGCTGCCAAGACTTGGCCAGAGGAGGTGGGCTGGAATAGGGTGGGGTTGGGGTAGACTCTCTGAAAATCAAATGAATAACATATTTTGTTTGCTACCCTGTGTAATCTTGGTACCCAATATCAACCAGTACAATCCCTTAGTAGTATTTGTTCTTGTCAAGTGTTCCAGGGTGCCTGAGAGATCAATGGGGGAGAGAAAGTTGTCCAAAGATGAGTGCAAGGTAATGACTTAGCAACCTGCGACTCTGCCAGCTCCTAATTTTCCACTGCCTGATTTCTGGAGTTACTTGTTTCTGAATAAGAAGCCCACTTTGTAAAAATTCCTCATAGATATTTCAATATTGTAATTACATGGAATATTTCTAGGTTCTTCTAAAGAAAAAAAATTTTAAAGGTACTAAATCCTCATGGATTTATGAAATGTCTAGGCTAGCTAGAAACTGAAAGAGACAGTCCAGGTTTCTTCAAAATAGTTTTCAGATATCATATGGTAAAGAAATAGGAAGCAAATAAACAGTATGTGAGCGGTATGTTCCTGTAATTGTAGTCACCACTTTTAGGCACCAATTGTATGCTAGGTACTATGGCAAATGGTTTTCAAGTTTCAGCTGTTTCATCCTCACAGAAACCTCATGAGATAGATATCACCATCATCACATCACCATCATCACCATCATCGACACTCCCAGGATTGTCTTCTCAAGGGCTCAGATAGGGTGTCAGACCAACACCCTGTGGCCACACAGCCAATTCTGGTGCTCACACTCGAAGTCAGGCCTGCCTAGTGCTCTTTGCACTGTGCCACTTCACTGGTTCACTTGTTTAATACCCTTCCATCCTTGTAACATCTCTGAGAAGTCAGTAAGTTTAAACTGGTTTTACGGTGAAGGAAATTTTGTCTCAGAGCAGTTAAGTGACATGCTCAAGATTACATAGCTAGTTGTTGAGAGAGCTGGAATTTCACTCCAGCATTCTTGGATTGTGAAACTCAAACACTTTTTTTTAAATCCAGTCTACCTCACTCATATAAGGTTCTAATCGACCCATTATTAATTGTTAAGTACAATGGAAAATAACAAAATAATATTAATAATGGTAATACTGTCTAGTTCTATGACATTGTGTGTTTATCACACATATTGTCATGCTTGTTATATTTGGTCTTTACTTAATTGTGGGAGCCAGGAGGTGGGGAGGGAGTCATTGTCCTAGAGAAAGACAGATGTGGGGCTTCTACTTTTGGGTGGCTCAAATCCCAGCTTTCTCACTCCCCTGTCATGGGACTTGATGAATTCACTTGGTGCTTTTCTGAGCCCTTGCTTCTTCATATAATTAAATGGAGATATATTACTCAGACTCTTTAGTGAGTTGCGTTGTCAGCAGATGAGCCCATGAATGACCTTTGCAGTCAACTATTCACATTAGTTCTCTCTCCACGTGAGAAGTGAGGAAAGTCATGCCCAGGTGGCTAAAGTTAGTTGTCCAAGCTCGCACAGTTAGTAGCATTGCTGAGGCTCAGTCCCAAGCCTCTTGTTTCCTACCTGTGGGCACTTTTTGCTATTATTTGCCATTATTTCTCAAAAGTGTTGGATCAATATGGTTTGAGTCAAAGGATCAAATGCCCATGCTGTCAGAGAGCAATAGACTTAAAATAAAAACCTCTGTGTGCCACTCCTCTCCTAATTAGATATCCCCAGTGTGTTTCTGGATGTTTCACCCTGTGGAGTAGAATGACTGCATTTTCCCACTCACTTGCCCCCAAGGAATTATCGTTCAACTTAGTGATAGTTTGAGCACTTGTAGAAGAATTTGAAAACTTTAGAAAATCACATACTTTTTATAATCTCACTGTCTTAGAGAATGGAATTTGGGGTTAGGTCCACCATTTATCTTCATGCTTTTTTGCAACACTTTTTAATTCTGATATTGAAGAGGACCTGAAACTGGTGACCTGTCTTGCCCTTTACTACTGGATTAAAATTCCAGGTTGCTACTATGGTAACCGTACCTTGAAAATTAGATCCTGACAGTCACTAAGAAACTTAAAAGTGCACTGCTGCCATGAACTTTGAATGAAGGTTGCTTACAATTGTCAGCGACAGCCCCTTAATTGAAATAATCTGCCTCCCTGTCTGCTAGAGAGAGTTTGTGTGTCTTGGAGAGGGGGGACAAAAAGATTATATCTTGATGGATTTTTAACATAAAAATGACTTTGCAGTTTGGAGCAAAGTTGTTTTCTGTGTAAAGTTCAGATCAACTGCAGTTCAATATATGCTATTCAGAAAGAACTGTGATATTCAGTATTCACGGTGGCAGGAAGCCAAGATGCACAGTAAAGACATATAGATACTCAGAGAAGACACTGCCTTCCGGGGATCTATCCCAGACAAACCCCAGTGGCCCCAGGGTCCAAATGGCAACCACATTCAAACCACAGATTTCTGTACTCCGGCCTCTGGGAAGATGAGGAATGCTGAGCAGCCGCACGACAGACTTTCAGATCAAGAGGGCCAGCAGTCACTGATTTGCCTAGTGGCAGAAAAGGTGGAATCATATTGATGTTCCCAAAGCCAGGGAAATGAAACAAGCAATATAGGTTCTCTTGGCTTTCAAAAGCATGAGGGATTGTGGAGTTTGTAATTTCAGGAATTCCTCTGTGCATTTCTTCCCCAAAGGCAAGTACATCACGGCGGGTCTGGCTTTATAATTAGTTGTGGCTGTATCTGTGATTCCTTGTGACTTTTTCCTTTCCTTTCCCTCTCTCTCTCTCTCTCTCTCTCTCTCTCTCTCTCTCTCTTTCTTTCTCCCTCTCTCCCCACCCCCAACATACTCATAACAGGATTTTAATGTGTGCTTCTAATGCCACACACAGAAAATGACATTTTAACTTTCTGAAAGGCACAATTTCAGAGCAGAAGTGACATTCTCACTCTCAGAAATCTGGCATACTCTTTTACACACAGCAGATATTAAATATTAAGCCTATTGGACAATATCAAGTAGTTGGTACTGACAGATGTAGAACCATGGCAACTCTTACCCTCTAGGGGGGAATAACACCTTGAAGGAGTGTTCTGTCTGAAGAATTGGGGTGGAATTGTGTCTCACCTCACTTGAGAGCCTCTTTATTTTGGCTTGGTCCATGTGGGTACCAAGGAGACTGTGATGGTGATGACCGAGTTGTGAGATTCCTCCAAACCCAAGGAATGTCCATGAAAGCCCAACAAACGAGTACCACCAGTCTTCTACCTGTGAATATTATAGAACCACAGGAAGCAGCAACTTGAACTCTCTTCACATAGTAAACTCACAAATCTGTGAGCTCCTGAGTAGAAGTAATAGTATCTATTCACCTAGTTCTTCAGCAACTGATCCAGGAAGGACCTACTACATAGTAGAAAGTATTATGAAGTATAAGGTAGTCAGTGAAAGAATGATCCAGAAGGTATCACTTGTTTTGAGGTAATATTAATATTTTGGTATATTTTAATGTTAGATTCCTTAATCAATATAAAAAGGGGAGTGCTATAAGAATAAATAAAAATGCATGCATGTACGCATATGTGTGTATGTACCTAGAAAGCAATACAATGTAGAAGTTGAAGTGGACAGGCTCTGGAGCAAGAATGTCTGGGTTTAAATCCCAGCTCCACTGTCTTGTCATGTAATCTTGGGAAAGTTACTTAACCTCTCTAACACTCAGTTTCCTCATCTGTAAAATGGGAATGATAATATAACACCTACATCATTGGATTAAATGATTGAAGCACTTATTATAATGCCTGGAACACAGGAAATTCTTGATAAACCTTAGCAACTGCTATTAGTTATGTTCATGATTCACCATTACTGGTGTTCAGAGTGAGTGCTGTTTTTATTACATTCCAATCTTCAGTCACTGAGGAAGCTTTTTACTTTGTTCCCTCGCGTGTCCCAGAGGCCCCCAGTTAGAGCAAGACTTCTCCAGAATGAGCAAACCTGGACTACATTGAATGTTTTCTCTGCTTATCCACCTACACCAGTCCCCAAGGATGAAAACTAGAATGGTTAGGTCTTCAATGCATGTGCTTTTGGAATTAGACACATTTTTCTCATTCTTGGAGTTTATGACAGCATTTTATCACATTTTATTTTGTGATTATTTTTAAAATAAAAGCTAGGACTTATTAAGTATTGGGAACTATGCTGAGTGTTTTATATTCATTAGCTAATTGACTGTTAACAACCCAGCGGGATGCAAGCACTACTGTTACTCACATTTTACACATAAAGAACTGAGGTTTATGACATGAAGCTAAATTCTTATAGCCACTAACAATGTATTCATGACTTCAACCTATGTCTGGTTGACTCCAATAAGAGAACCCTTAACCCTGGACTTTCTTCCTGCTTACTCATGGAATCTCCAATCCCAGAATCCACTTGGATTTGATTGTCTTGCGAAATGGCAGCACTTTCTCAGAAGTAACAGAAGGAATATAAAAGGGAAGGAACAAGCTGGGCTCAGTGGCTCAGCCTGTAATCCCATCCCTTTGGGAGGCTGAGGTGAGTGGATTGCCTGAGACCGCGGGTTCGAGACCTGCCTGGGCAGGCGAGACCTCATCTCTACAATAAATCAAAAAATCAGCCGGGCGTGGTAGCGCACGCCTATAATTCCGGCTACTCGGAAGGCTGAGGCAGAAGGATCGCCGGAGCCCAGCAGGTCGAGGCTGCTGTGGCCAGGAGCGGCCACTGCCCTCCAGTCTGGGCGACAGAGTGAGACTCAAAAAAAAAAAAAAAGAAAAGAAAAGAAAAAAGAAAAGGGAGGGAACAATAGAGGACAAGAATCTGACCAAAAACATTAAAAAGGATAGGCTCTCACCTTTTGTGAAATCACCACTGCAATAATTTCTGGAGTCTGAATTGTTGACTGTGTGGTTCTCATATCTATGAACAACTACTTTTGAAATATTATAATAAGCATGTTGCTAATTTTCTAATTAGATGAAAAAATCCTGTTTTGAAATTCCAGTTTTTTGCATGTATAAAGGAATCATCTGCATGAGAAAACATGTGAATACGATTTCATGGAATAGCCCCTGCAATTCTGTGAAATAAACACTGTATTCCCTTGTCTGGGCAATTCATTCTTGATGCTACATAGTCGCTTCTGTTTCCTTGGTCTAAAAAGACACTTCAGACTCTGCCTTTAATTATGATCAGGCTTGACTATGAATCCCTTGAGAAATAAGCTTGTTTTTGCTGGGAGGGTAGGTAAAATAACATTTAAATAGGTTTTTAAAATAAGAATGGAATCTCAGAAGACACACTATTGTAGAACACACTGTATATCAAAATATATAAGTACATAGTTGTAACAGTGACTTAGTAAACACATTGCTGAGCGAACTATGAAAAATAATTCACCAAGGTACTATTTCCCATACTCCTAAGCCCTGAGTTAAGAGAGTATTGCCATAAAGTAGATATGCACTGTTTAAAAATATTTGTTTGTTTTTAAGGATATTTTCTCCAAGCCCAATAGACTAATCATTTTTTTCTTCCCTTGCTAGAAAAAGTGTACTGTAAGGAATTTAGCTAAGTGGTGTATTAAGTGAGGGTCAAAAACAGTTATAGAAGATAACAATTCTGAGCAAAGAAATGTCTTTAGCAATTTGATTCTGAATGTGACATAAGTTAACTTTATAAAATAGAATCAAAAGGGGTTCCATTAAATCTTTCCAATCTATCATATAATTTATTATTTATATCCATTGCCTTTGCTACTAGCACCTTTATTATAAGAGCCTGAAACTGCAAGCAAAATAAGTATATATGTCAATATAAGTAAACTGATTCCCGTGTTCTGAAAAAAGATCTTTCTCTAGACGACATGAATTTTCCCAGTTAAGAGATTAACTCTATGGAAGAGCAACTCTCTTGAAGACTATTCTTTGCATAAGGTTTCATGTAAATCTCCTTGAAGCCTGTTCAAAAATTATACAATAATAGGAGGTGTTCCTAAACATACACTTCATTATTACTTTTGCTTAAATTTTTAGATCTGAACTAAAGTCACTTGACATTTCAAATCATGTTTCAATTCAGGTTTGTTGTTGTTTATTATCATATTTAAAAGGTTTGATGAGATATGATGAGAAGAAGAGAGAGATGATAAGGCAGTTCATTATGCACACCAGAGCGTTTCAAAACATATCTGGTTTAACGCCATTAAATAATTTTGCAAATTTGAAACTATGGAATAAAACTTTTTTCTTAGTCTCATTGCAATAATACAAATGGTGTATATAGGGAAAGGTTTTGCAGCAGTGTTTCTTAAAACTAGATTTTCAGTAGTTTCTCTTTTTAAAAAGAAAGCAAGGGATAAAGGAGATGAATCATGATTGTCTCTCATCATGAGTAAACTGAGAAAATGCACATTCACGTGCCCACCCTGTTATGGTGCAGTTTGGCTGCATGATGGTTATCATGGAATGATTACGACACACAATTTTACATGGGGGAGAGAAAGAAAAGAAATATATAGATGTTTTCCCACTTGAAGCAAAGCTGTCACAAAATTCTAGCATATATTTCCAAACAGATAAAAAGGTAATTTTTCACCCTTAAAAAGAATCTTTCACTTTGAAAATGATTCACTGCAGGTTTCCTCTAAATAGTAAGCTCATCTCATGCATTTGCAATATGGTTTGATTTTCAAAACATCAATTTACATTCACTTTTCAATAAAAAATCTATTGCACTAAGTGATGCTTACTTGTATAGGATAAAAAAAGCATAAGTTTATTTTTTAAGTTAGAGTCCATGTTTTAGATTTTGCTCATCATTAATATTAACTATTTATAGTCCAGCAGCTTTTGTTAACACAAGCAGCTATGGAGATGCCACCAGCTGCCTCAGAGGTAGTTTAGTAATGCTCATTCATAATTATCGACATGCTGTATTTCAGCAGTAGTCAATCAAATATGGCCTTGTTCTTGTGCACATGAGAGCCTATTCCTTCAGTGCTGTCTTTCCCCTTAAGTTTCCCTAGTTCACAGACACATCCCATGAGTCGAAAAATCTAACAATAAATTAATGAGAAAATTAGAGTAGTATGCATGACTGACACTGGAAAAGGAATGTAATCTTTGTGTGCCAAAAATTTCACCACCAACAAGAAATGGACACATCAGTAACTGGAGGTGTAGTGTAGCACCTATCGGAACATGAGTTCTCTAAAGAACCCTGGCATCCCCTGTGGAAAGGTTACCTGGGAATTATCATTTTGAGTAGGACCAAATACCATTGAAAAGGAGACCAGAGCTGAGATGCACAGCCTCGTTTGAGATCTGTGCACCCAGAAACTTGAAGCACATTTTGAATGCAAAAGACACATCTCCCCATTGACACCATAATATTTTAAGTAATGGGCTGACTGGCTTTGCTTTGTAAAACAAATGTATTTACTCTTTCTCAGGGAGAGGGACAAATGGCACAGGAATATTTACAGCAATATAGAGACTGATATTATGTGTTTGTTCTTCTAAGAAACCGTATTTGGAAAACTCATTTCTTTCTGCATGAAAATGAACAGCTTCTTGAATAAATCCAAGCATTGAAGGCCCTCACTCCAATAACTTGCTAAATACATTTTTTTCATTTTCCTGTGGAATTAAACTTTAATATTCTTGCCAAAGGTATTTCTGAATTGATTATACAAAGTTAATCATGGGTCTTTTGTTTATAAAGCATTACTTTCAGAATTAAAAAAAATTCTTATCTCAGATAATTTCTGAGAATAAATTGAGCTTCTAAACTTTTAAAAAGTCCATTTCTGTGTTTATTTGTGTCCCCCAGATGGGTCAGTGGCAAAGTTAGTATGTGTCACTGGGTGATTACTTTAAAAATGTGAGTATATTGACTCTCATTTTTTTAACTGAAAACCAAGTTTCTCCTTCATTTTTAAAAGAAAAATCCTTACTAGTATAAAAAGTTTCATTGGAAGATTTGGGTTATATGGTCTTATTTTTGCCATGCAAGTGATGTAAACAGTTGAGACAAATGACGTCAGAAGGAAGGAAAGTAACATCACTTTATTTGTCAATTATGTGGATTCTTAAGGCAAAATTAATTTAGATATGGATTATTTTTATCCACATTTCCTAAAAACTTTACTATGAAATACTTGCCATAAAATATACATTGGCATTCAACCAAACAAAAAGAGAAATTTTATGATCTAATATTCTTGGGAGACAGTGGGTTAAAAAGAAAACTAACAACTCTTTTCATTATAGGAATTCTTTGAGCCTTTAATATGCTAATGTTCACTGTGTTTCTACAAGAGGGGTGTAGAATATGAAGTGTTTCTCAAACTGACTTGGCCATAGAATTTTTTTTCCAGAATTCCTACCAATGTCATGTGGAATAATCTGGGCCACACCAGTCTAAGTAATAGCATTGTTATAGAGTTCTCTGTGCATATGTAGACTGCTTCAATACCTGAAGTGTGGATACTCATTATTTTTTATCTTGAAAACTTCACTCCACCTTTTCTCCATTTGTACCACCAGACCAGCAAGTGCATTTAAAATCAAATATCCCTCTCAGGTAGCTTTGTGAAATTACAGACAATTTGCATTCCAAAATCACAGGGCTTTATTCTTGTATTGACAATATGGAGAGCATTCTGAAATCTCACTTTGACCCAGAGTTCTTTTATGAGGAGCCTTTCGTCCGTTTTTTTTTTTTTTTTTTTTTTGGTTTATTGTCATACTACCTGCTGTCATAAGTTGTCTCCTGGGTGGTACCTGGGATCATCTTGCCTTGCTGTGAGGAGAAAAGCTGGCTGGATAGAGAAAAAAATGCTGCATACTCACTAAACATTCTTGGGAGATAATTTGCTGCCATGTGTTATAAAACCAGAGACTGGATGTGCTTAAGAGCTTTTTATTAGATATTACCAAGAGAGATAATACTCCTATTATCCTGGTGACTTTTGAGACCATTCTGAATGCTGGTATTATTGAAAATTCAATAATGAAGTCAACTCTCAAATCTAAGCATGTGGATGTCCACTTCAAACTGTCTTCCCCAACTGGCTTGCTGCAGGCAGCTCTGGGCTGTCTTCCCCCACCGTCTGTGGGAATGTGCTTTTGGAATGCAAACTGGCAAAATATTAGACTGAGGGAAAAAACACGATTAAGAAGATAATGAAAAAATATATATATTGGGAGGAGATGGTTCATCACACCAAATCCAGAGTCTAAAGAAAAGAAGTTCTCCTTTTGTTCTTGTTTTCTGGATGCTACTTGGCTGTATTAGCACCCATAATCCAGAGGTGATGTAGTTCCTTATAAACAGCCTAATCATATTTTCAATAAAACTAGGAATGTGTCCTTTTTTCTTGATAACTGATCTCCTATAATAAGGTACATTTACTACATAGTAAAGCAAAAAAAGAACCGGAATTTCTAGTTTTCTGATCTGCACACTTAAGGCAAAGATGTTTCTGTGTATTCAGTACTCCATTTAATTACCATTTTTAATTACTTTATTGACTTAAACATCACTATTGAACACATTTTACTATAATGACTATAATATACAAGCAATTTATAATTTTCGTTATGTCTTATCTCATTCACATTATCTGAAGCTTGATAGTAGTAGGTAATTAGTTGATTGAATATGCAAACACCCAAAATATTGATGGACAGCAGAGATAAACTATGATTAGTTAGTTTTTTCTTCTCTCACCAATTACATATTATTCTTTGTATTTATTTTTGGTGTAAATTCAATATTAGTAATATGCATTTTGGGAACTTGTACAAAGGGAGATGTCTCCATGATTGTACTTGGACTATATTATAACAGCTATCTTATAGAATGGATAAACACAAATATTAAAATTTTTATTTCTGGGATTTTTTTTTTTTACTTTAGATTTTCTGATTGATCATTACCACTGCTATTTCATGTATGATTGTTGGAGACAATGTTTTTGCAAATATTCTTTTGTCAGCAAACTGATAAGGTTAAATTAAGAAACTCAACAATAGAAAAACTCACAAAAAAAACCAACAAAGATGAAAATACAAAATTTGAGAGGCTGACACAAAAGTACAGGTCAGAAGTTGTTGGGGAAAGGTGGCTGGCAATCACACCCTAATCTAACTAAACTCACTGTCCATACATCAAGCTCTGCTTTATATTACCTTGATTACCTGGACTAGGAAGTGGCCATCCAGCTGTAATCAGTGTTTACAAAATGTGGCTGATTGATTGCCCATTCACTGTAATTTAGGGTATCTCAGATCGAAATATTAACCATGCAGCAGCAACAGTTACTTTTTCAAGGACTTTTAAAGGAACACCAGTAGACTTCCAGTGAGTATTCCAAGTCTAGACTTAAGGTTATTCTTTAAGGAAATACCAAGAGTGAATGTAGATACCTAGCTTATCCTGTAAAATTGAGATCATTATATTGTAGGGATGTTTCTCACTGGGAGTTGAAACTTCCCTTGCTGTTGTATTTTTCCTTGTGCATAGGGAAACAGAAGGTAGGGTGGGAATGATGCTAGAAATCCAGGTGAAAAATGTGAGAAGAAATGAGCTTTTTCATCTACAAAGAGAATTAGAAATTAGATTCTTAGAAGTCAGAAGATTCTTATTTTTACCATAAGATAAATTTCTGGCAAATCAACCCCAGGTGGACCTAGTCTTGGGATGGAAGTTCCTTATTTTGCCTTTGTCTCAATTCAACTGAGTGTTGATGAAAGCCAAGAAAAAAAATCAATTAACCAGTATCAAACAAGGACTCGAAGACGCCCTGATGCTGCACTGTGTGTTCTTTGTTGAGGCCCATTGTACCATGAGCAAGTCTTCATCATTTGATGCATGGCCAATGAGGGATATTTCACTCAAAAGGAAGCAAATGGATTAATCATTAAATTTGACTCTGACAGTTGGTCTACCTTAAAAAAAGCCCAGAGTGGATTGCTTCAGATGGATAACTGATGTGGTTTTTCAAAAGAATATCCAACTCCAACTGATTGGGGATCCACCTCACTGACTTCAGGTCAGCTGAAGAATAGAAAGGCTTCTCTGTTTCTGCAACTTCTGCTTCAGCAATTGAGAACTAAGAATCTGGTAGATAGTGTAGTTAACACAGATAACTGATATTTCCTTTGGGGAGGTAATAATTGCTATTTGAGGCGAAGACCAATGGCTTGACTTTCCCCCAAATTCCACAAACATAACAGCATGAATGGATTTCTTTTTCATGAGCATCCATTCCAGTATCCTAGAAACAGGTATAGATTTATGCAGATTAATTTGGCATAGTACTGCAAATTGTTGCTGTGAGATATATTTTAGAATTACTTCCTAGCTCAGGCTAATGGCTAGAATCAAATAAAACATAAAATAGGTTTACATAGATTGTTTTATAAATCAGATAAAGCTTTATGTTACCTACCATTGAAACTGGATGTGTTTTTGCAAGCAACTTAAGGGTTGTTCATGTAATACTTTCATTATTTCCAGCAAGTGTAAAACAAAATAGAAACAAGTCCATTGAATTTAGACACCATTAACTACCATTAACTGTAATTTTGCCTGACAGGCACCCTCTCATCTGATGACGAGTGAAATGTTGGGAAAAGTCGACTGAAAATTGTATAAATGTTAATGAAATATGCCCTTGTATTTTAAGTGTGCCCAGTTCAGACATTTAAAACAGAGCAATTTATAATATGTTAGCAGCCAGAACTCCATCATATTTTAAATAAATTTATTTTTCTACTTCTTGTGAGACTCTATGTCAGTCTGAGAAGACTCATGACATTTCACTGCATAAAGCGGGTCACAAATTGAATAATGTGAAATAACTTTATTAGAGAACGGAAGAAAATGATATAGCAATAATGCGTTTTACAGTAAAATTTGATAGCTCTCTAAAGATCAATGAGTGTGTTTGTTTACTTTGAAGTGAAAGGACAAAGGCTTCATAATGGAATTCAGAGAAATGCTCGAATTAAAGGAATCTTTGCCAGATAAAATGGCTTTCCTAGTCTGTGGTAAATTCAGAAAATCTACCACGTACTTTGCAGTAGGAAGAATAGCCTAGGTACTGTCTGTGATAACATGTCATTCTAAAGCTGCCCTGAAATGAATGAAAGTCCTCTCGTGGCCACATAGAATAAAACAAGCTGTGAGTCACAAGGGTCTTGTCCTGTCCCAAACATTGATTGAAAGAGCACTTTATAAAGGGAGAAAGAAACAGCAGGGGCACCTTCATTTGCATCACCAAACACTAATGATGGAGGTGCCTTTATGGACACACTGTGTACACAGAATAGGCTCAATTAAAAAGAAGCCATTTTACACTGGCCTTTACCCCACCAGGATTTTTTTTTAAAAGACAAAACAAAGACCATTTATCTAGGTAACAATACATTACTTTACAAAATGAGGCAGCGTGTAGAACATGGTAAGCATGTAGAGCAGGGTAAGCAAGAAGCTTGGGTCTCCCATAGTTTTATCTTTGCCAATTCTTTTCTCAGCTAGTACACCATAGACCTCATGAAAGCATATCTTTGTCTAAATAAGGTAAATATGAATGATGATTAGAGTGTGCGGGAATGTTATAGCTACCCTGACTAGAAACAGCAAGATTCAGAACTTCATAGGAGTTTAAAATGACGCTCCATTAGCAAGGACCAAAATGAATTGCCCTCTGATATTTTTGGCCTTGATAAAATGAGTTGGGGGTTTGAGTTCAATGCCTATGGACAGATGTTGCACAGACAAAAAAAGAGGCTTTTAATTGGCACTAATTAGCACCCTTGTTGGCAGGGAGGGATTGACAAGGTTATTTCTGTGGCACTGCCCTTGCTGACTCTCAGAGCTGTTCTTTCCAGGACAAGGGGAGAGCAATGTAGGTAAACTTGTGCCCTTAGTCTTCAAGAATTATTTGTGCCCCCAAACAAAGCGAGTCTTCACATTTCTAAGCTATCAACTCAGTAAGATTCTTTGCTTAGAATATACATTGGCTTTTATTTTTAATTAAATAAAGTGTAATTAGTAGGAAACAATCAATATGGTAGACAGGCCCTTTTATGTTGGTTTGTTTGTCCCTGCTTAAAGAAGCAGATGCAAAAAGGAAAAAAAAAAGAAACTGTATTAAGGATGAGAAACACAGTCTCAGCACATTCTAGATGTTAACACTAGTAGAGAACACAGAGGATCTTTTGTACTGGCATACATCCCTGCAACCTGCTGTGCAATCCATCATTTCAATGCTCTGTTTATAATCACCTCCATCTGTAAAATGGGGAAATACCACCAGCCACATGAGAGAGCTAAAGTCTGCAAAGAATATGGATGTTGTGTATTTGTGTGTGTGTGGGGGGGGTGTTTTATAATTATAAGGTGCCTCTAAAATGAGTGAGGTAATGAATAAGTTGTCTGTGGCTGCATTCTAATACATATTAAGAAAAGCTATGTGGAAATATGCTTAAAATTTCTGCAAATGCTCCTGTTTCTATAATTGCAAACTTGGGAATTTGCAAAAGTAGCTATTTTGCATTTATTCAATTTAGTGCTAATAAGGAACTCAAAGAATGGATTAAAGTCATTTTTAGTAACATAGCAGATTTTCTTATACTTTAACATGATGGTGTACATTGCTAAAGAACTAGAGAAGCACTTAAATCTAGACTAAGCCCTTTTATTCTTCCAGGAAGACCAAGGAATTATATCTCCAAAACTAAATAGACTTAAGGAATGCTTATCAACAAGACCCACAAGTAGGAGAACTCATGTGTGGCAACTGAGAAGCAGAGCCTGAAGAAGGCATCATCATGAACATGTTTTAAAGAAGGAGAAACCTATAAGGAAGTGAACAAGATAGGGTAGGCACGATGGTGGGCTTGGCTGCTGCCTGGATTCAACCTGATCCCAGAAAGAGTCCTGAAGCATGAACTACACCATAGAGTTGTCCTACCTTGATATAAGGGGGCCAGATGTTTAGCTGGTCATCAACTGATCACATCCCAGTCACTGGATAGGGACTTCCTATCAAAGAGAAAAGTGGCTTTCCTTCTGCCAAAGACAAATCTCTGGAGAAAGGCTCATCTGGGGGCCCACAACAGCTAGAGTTCCAGCACACCAACCTGGTGGAAGGGATGAGAGAAGGGTGATGCTACCAGTCTCCACTACAGGGGCTAAGGTTGGTAGAGCCAGGTTGTTCTCTAGCTAAGCAAGTCCTTTGCGTTCCTGAGCTACTTTCAAAACAAGACATTTACTGAGCAGAATAAACAAGGATAACAATTTTTTACAAAATTCTTTGACAATGAGCAGCAATATGCACATAGATGAGCTTGGCAGTATTTTTCTTTAATGTGAATAGTCCTACTTTCTTTTCAAAAGACAATTCAAATGTTAATTTGGTTTCTTCTTTTTATTTTGAAGTTGTGGTGTACAAGTGAAGATTTACTCCATAACTCAGTTGCATGCAGAGGAAGTGTGAGCTTCTAACTAGTCCTCTTTCCCCCAATAGTGGACCAGGTTGTCAGGTACCACCCTCCCTCTTCCCTCCCTTCCTCCCCCAGCATTGCTTAGCGTCTGCCGATCTCACCCTTGTGTTAGTGTGACTAGTGTTCAGAACCTGCTTATGAATGAGAACATGTGGTATTCAGTTGTTTGTTTCTGCAATAGTTCACTTAGTATGATGGTCTCTAGCAACATTCAAGTTGCTACAAAGGCATGATTTTGTTTTCTACGGCTGCATAATATTCCATCATGTGTATGTACCATGTGTGTTCATATACTATGAAAACAGAATTGCCAGTCCTGCACACAAGTCATTCTCATTCGTACCTGTTCATACTTGGTTTTTTGCAGCACTCTGGAGTCCTTGTGTTCTAATCTTCCCTCAGGGTTGCATACAAAGATAGATTCCTAGGTGAAACCTTTCCAGAATGCCTGTCCACTCCAGAAAAAAGTCACTCCATAGGCTATGAGTGGAACTCAAAGTTCCAAAGGGAAAATTTTCCTGTACTTCACCAAGGTCATCTCTTATAGCCTTTTGGAGTCCCTGTTTACACCCTAGAACCTAGAGCCCAGACTTCTTCCAGTTCACCCACATTCTATGCCCCTCAAGGCATTCCCCTTGTCGCCAAGCACCTACTATAACTGGAGAAACAGGCGCGATTAAGCTCCAGCAACCCTACCAGGTTCTTCCCACCTCCTCGCCGTAAACGCCTGGCTGCCCTACTTCATGACATGCTCCCATGCTGACACAAGACCCTGTTTCAAGATCCATGGATGGCCTTGACACATCACAGTGCCAGCCAATCCACAACTACCCCTTTTTCAGGCCCTTAAAACTAGAAAAGAGATGACAGACTGGAGAAGTATGGGTTGTCTGTGTTTCCATCAGTGGAACTGAGTGACTGACAAGATATGTGAAATGAAGGAGAGGGTGGAAATTGAAGAATGACTCCAAGCATGTTTGCTTGGAAATTCAGGTAGATGGTAACACTCACAGCAATGTCTTTGTTTTTACTGCTATATAACAAAATACTTGAGACTGGGTAGTTTATAAATAAGACAAGTTTATTTTCTCACAGTTACAGATGCTGGAAGTCCAAGATTAAGGGAAAAGTAGGTTCAGTTGTCTAGTGAGGACCCAGTATCTGTTTCCAAGATGCTGCTTCTTCAGGAGGTAACAAACACTGTGTCCTCATAAGGTAGAAGGAATGGAAAGGCAAAAAGGGTCTAGCTGATCCTCTCCAGCCTTTTGTAAGACACTAATCACATCCATGAGGGAAGAATCCTCATGACCTAATCTCCTCCTAAGGACTCCACATCTTAATACTGTTGCAATGGGGATTAAGTGTCAATATCAGTTTCGGAGGGGATGCAAACATTCAAACCATAGCAGAGAGATGCGAAACTAAAGCATAAGAATGAAGTAGTGATCTATGCTACAGTGTGAATGAAACTCAAAAACACAATGCTAAGTGAAAGAAGCCAGGCACAAAAGACCACATATTGTATGATTCCACTCAAATGAAGTGCCTACAATAAACAAATCTATAGATACAGAAAGCAAATTAGAGGTTTCTCAGGGATGAAGGGCTTAGAGGGATTGGGAAGGTGATAGGTAAAAGTGACAGAGAGTAACTTCTAGAGTGTGAAAATCTTCTGGAACTAGATAATGGTGATAACTGAGCAACAATTGGGAAGGTACTAAAAGGGGCAAAGAAGTCTATTTTAAAATAGTAAATTTTATATTATGTATTATCACAATAATAAGTAGATAGACTAAAATTAAAACAGAATTACTATATACATACATACTCGAACCAATAGGAAGGACATGTGAGAGATGATGAGTTTGATTGTGACTTTCCTGAGCTTGAGGCATTTGTGCGACATTGTGGTGGAACTGGATTTAGGTGCCTGGAGCTCAGAAGAGTATTGTAGGCTGAAACTGTAGCTAAAGCAGTAGACGATATCACTCTGAGAAAGAGGAAAAGCTAGTCTATCGAGGGGAACACTGCAGGGTGGGTGTGCAGAGAGGAGGAAGCAGGAAAGATGACTGACAGGGAGCAGACACACAATTGAAACTCAGAAGTATCCTTCCCTCTCACCTCTGGTTGGGAGATGATAAGTTTGATTATTGACCATTCCTCTCTTATTACTGATTATCTTGCATTCTGGGCTTTTCCTTTCTGCCATCCTCTCTGACATTTGATCCCGCATGCTGTGTGACTCACCTTTTATTCTGAAGTCTACTGTCCAGAATGTGTCAAATGGATGACACTTTACGCTCTCTGGGGGGAAAAAAATCATGGTACAGGAATGCTTTAGTTTTGAAATATCACGCGTTTTTAAAGAGTCTGAATATGCCATTGTCATATGAAACCAGAAACAAAATTCAGCTTTAAAATTGACAAGAATAGAAGTGAAATAAATGAGGCTTACCAAAGCAAAATAATAATTAATAACTTCTCTTAAAATGATAATCTCTCAAATAGGGTAAGGAGTGACATGGGATTTTTGCTGAGGTCTGACTTTGGAAGTGCTATTTGAACTCAAGACACTCAGATGACCTACGTTTTCTCCCCACAGCTCCTCAGTTGCTGTTTTCTCTTAGCAAACATATTGCTGTCCTACCACTAATTTTCTCCAAGTAATTAGATGCGGAGGCAAAGTATATGGAAATGTAGCTTCAGAGCTTTGAATGTATTCCCCCAAATGTGTGCATTTGGGGGAGCTGGGAAGAAGGAACTGAAAAAAGCCTTGTATATGTTTCCTTTGGCTACTTTAACATGGTACCACAAACTGGAAGGCTTAAATCAACAGGAATGTTTTGTCTTTCATTTCTGTAGGACAGAAATCCAACAGTAAGGTGTCAGTAGTGTAGGTGCCTTCTGAGAGTTGGAAGGGAAGGACATAGTCCAGGTTTCCATCCATGGCTTGTAGATAGCTATCATTTCCTTGTGTCCCTTTACATCATCTTCCTTCTATGCGTGCCTGTCTGTGTCCAAATTTTCCTTTTTTTATAAGAATACCTGACTGGGCTCGGTGGCTCAGCCTGTAGTCCCAGCACTTTGGGAGGCCAAGATGAGTGGATTGCCTGAGCCCATGGGTTGGAGACCCACTTGGACAACTTGGTGAGACCTCGTCTCTACAATAAATCAAAAATTAGCTGGGCATGGTGGCATGCGCCTACAGTTCCGGCTACTTGGAAGGTTGAGGCGGAAGAATCGCCGGAGCCCAGCACGTCGAGGCTGCGGTGGCCGGGAGCGTGCCACTGCACGCCAGTCTGGGTGACAGAGTGAGACCCCAACTCAAAAAAAATAATAAGAATAAGAATACCAGTCATATCATACTAAGGCCCACCCTAATGACCTCAGACTCTATCTCTAAATAAGATCACATTCTGAGGTACTAGGGGTTATGATTTCAACATATGAGCTTTTGGAGAGTAAGCACAACTCAACTCCTAACAAGCCTGTTTCTTGAATTTGCCTTTTCTGAATGGCAGTGATTCTAATAACCCTCAGATGCAGCAGTGATCAGTTGCTCAGTTCTGTCCCACTCCAGGCAGTGGGGATTTTAGGGGCATGTTCCCCCCAAAACCACTCTTGAGCTTCCTTCCCTTCTTTACCCCTCTGTCAAAATAACATGGACTTATGGAATTGACTCAGGAGGCATCTGCAAGCAGTGATCTCTAGATAACATTGTTACTGCAATTAACAAGTAAAGAAAAACCTGCTGGACTACTACTTGAGCAACTGATAATGTAATGAAAAAGCAAACATTTATTTTTTCATGTGGAGACAAAATGCTTGTGGGAAGCAACCCTCACCTTTTTAGTAAGCAGCCCTGCTCTGTAGATTTTCCTAGCATCTTTTACCAAGTCTAGCTTCTGACCATCTTGTTTTCCATGGTAGTTCATTCTCTGGTTCTGTGGTGGGACATTATGCCAAGAGAACTCGCTAGAGGCCAAGAGACAGATCAAGCTGTTGTCCCACATTTTCTCTCCACTAAATCACAGTTTTCTTTCAAGGGAAGGTAGCTATTGTGAAGCTGTCAAACTGAGGCAAGTTAAATGGGCTGAAGTGAAGGCTCCTATTAACAATATCAGCTATCTCTGTCAGATTCAAGCTCTGCAGACAGTTACAAGGCAATTTGGCCTTTATAGGTGGGCGATTAAAACTAACAAAAGGCAAGAAAAATGAAAGAGGGATACTCTTTTTACTTCCTGTCTAAAAACCAAGAGGGGCAACTGAATACTCCATACTTGGACCTAGTCTGCAGCTCATAGAGCCTTCATAATATCATGAAGAGCAGGCCTAGGGACAAGGCATTCTCCCTCTGCCCAGCCCTGGGTGTTTTCCCTGGCCTTGTCTGAGAATGGAAGATGGAGATTGGGGGAGATGGCAGCAAAGCCTGGTCAGATGTGCAGGCTTCCCCGGGCTGTGATGGTTTCTCCTCAGCTGAGTCCATGCCAGCAGGACTTGGTACAGATCAAGTTCAAGGCAGCCAGAGAGTTCTGAATGCTGATGATGATTGGAAACAGTGTCACCGGTGATGGGAGTATGTGTGGAGAGGGATGCCCTATGCATGAAAAAGAGCAATGCGGACATTTTTTTACAGTGTCATATCTAAGATTGGGAAGGTTAGATGATAGACAACCAGAAGAGGATTAAAGAGAAATTATCACTCAGCTCAAGGGAACCCCAATTTAAATTGGATTTGTGAGCTAACATTTGCATTAGTGTAAAAGCTGCATGCCTTGATAGAAGCCTCGCCACCTAATCCCACATGTTAGGGTTTGGAAAATCGATTAGCCAGTGGAAGAGCAGATCTGGTGTGGATTCGGCAGAGGAAAAACCACTGCAACCCGGGCGGACTGCACATCTGACCAGCAAGAACGAACACCTTTTCCCTCCCTTGAAATAGATTGAGTCCCATTTGACCTGTGCTTAATGAATTCCTATATAACACAACCCTCACCCTGGCTTCTCCTGTAACCACTAAAATATGAGCCTCTTTCCATCAGCCCTGACCTCCCATTATAGAGCAGCTCATCCAAATTGGCAGCTCAAATTAACCACATGCCTGCCTGTGGGTTTTATCAGGGGCAGGGAGGGGTGCCGCACAGACAGATTCCTTTCTTTACTAGCCTTAGGTTTGGAATTTGGAAGTCAGGGAGGGGTAAGTAGAGGAGCCTTTGCACCCAGGATCTTAGCTTGGTCGCCACCCCATTCAGACAGCAGTCTCTAATGTAATGCTTTATCTCTCCTGGAGAAGACAGAACCCTTTTCCCTTGGTGAGGCTTCTGTTCAATTGAAGTTTTAGGGTAGGAAAAACAGGGGGAGAAAAGGATTAGATAGGGAAAATCTATTTTTTCTCTGTGTTTTCCTCCATAGATATGAGTAGGAATGCCTCTGAAAGCTTCTCCCATTCTCTGTCATACAGGGCAGTAAGCAGAGTTGTTAGAGACATGGGCTTTGTTATCAGGCAGCTGTGGGCTGTCATTGCACCTACCCGTTTTCCTCTTGGCCAACTGCGAGGCTTAAAAAAGAATAGCTTTATTGTGATGCATATACCATAACGTTCACCTCTGTAAAATGTACAATTTAGTAGTTTTTAGTATATTTACAGAGTGGTACAACCACTACTACTGTCTAATTGCAGAGCATTTTTAAGATGTCCATAACATTAGCAGTCACTACCCATCCCTCCCCGCCCCTGACTCCTGGTAACTAGTTTCTTTCTATCTCTTATAGATTTGCTTATTTGAGACACTTAATATAAATGGAATAGTGTGATATGTGACCTTTAGTGACTGGCTTATTGCACTTAGCGTATTTTCAAGGTTCATTCATGTTGTATGATGCTATGTCAGTACTTTCTTCCTTTTTGTAGCTGAATAATATTTCATTGCATGGACAGACTTTATGTTTATTCATTTGATCAGTCCATTCTCATTTGTGTTGTTTCCACTTTATGTCTATTCTCCGATGGCTAATGATGTTGAACATGTCTCCATCTGCTTACTGGTCATTTGTCTTTCTGTCTTAGTCTGTCTGGGCTGTTATATCAAGAATGCTATAGGTTTAGTAGCTTAAACAGCAAACACTTATTTCTCTCATAAGTAAAGTTGAGGAGTCCAAGATTAGGGTGCTATTATGGTTGGGCTCTAGTGAGGATCCTCTTCTGGTTTCTTCACTTGATGGAGAGGGAGTGACAGGAAGCGAATTCCCTTGGGTCTCTTCTTATAAGGGCACTACTTCCAGCATGATGACTCCACCCTCATGACCTGGTTACCTCCCAAAGACCCACCTCCTACCATCACACTTACATTTGGGTGGAGGGGAGTGCAAACATTCAGTCCGTAGTGGTATCTTCTGTGGGAGAAATGTTTATTTGAATCCTTTGCCCATTCTTTTTTTTTTGAGTTGGAGTCTCACTCTGTCACCCAGACTGGAGTGCAGTGGCCTCTCCCAGCCACCGCAGCCTCGACCTGCTGGGCTCCGGCGATCCTTCCGCCTCAGCCTTCCGAGTAGCTGGAACTACAGGTGCCCGCTACCACGCCCACCTAATTTTTTTTGATTTATTGTAGAGATGAGGTCTCATCAAGTTGCTCAGGCGGTTCTCAAACCCGTGGGTTCAGGCAATTCACTCACCTCAGCCTCCCAAAGTGCTGGAATTACAGGCTGAGCCACCGAGCCCGGCCTGCCCATTCTTTAATTGGGTTATCTATCACTTTATTGTTGAGTTTCCAGAGTTCTTAAAATATTCTGAATGCTAGACCCTTATCAGATATATGCCCTGCAGATATTTTCTCCCATTCTGTGAATTGTCTTCTTAACTTTTCTATGCCTGAGTTTCCTCCCCTGAAAGCAGAGAAAACACAAGTACAATTTCCCAGATTTCTTGGAAAGAGTCAAATAAGTGATCCATTAGAGCCCTTAGACAGTGAATATCTGGCACACATTAAGCTTACTTCAAGAAATCTTAGCTGTTATTAGTTGGTATTAGCTTACTTAGATTTATTGTGAGACAGATGCAAGGTATAAACCCTCAAGTAATAGTTATACGTCCAGCAGGTATGATGTGGAAGGTTCAAAGTGCTTTGATTTAGTTAACATGTTATTCCTAGAATGACTGAAGCAATTTTGTTGGAGGTGATCACATTTTATTTTGAATGGATTTCTTAGTTCTAGATATTAGATCATAAGTCATGGCCAGTATTGGAATCTGACACTCTCTGTATATCTATATTTATAGATTTCTCTGTTTCTATCTAGACAGCCAGTTACCCATCTAACAAGAATGTAAGTCTATGAATAACAGGATAGGAACAACCCACTGCTGGGGCAAGTATTCAGAATTGGCACCTTCTTACCTGAAGCCCAATCAGGAAAGAATAGATCTCCAATTTCATAAGATGTTAATTTACTATATGTAAAACTTACTCTGGTGGCTCTCTGTTATTGCTTAAACTGCTTTCTTTAACCAGAGAACCAGTGATTTCCTCTGTAATGATTCTTTTAAGTCTGCTTCTGAGTGTATTGATATAAGAAACAGACTCTAGTTTGTCCTAATATCAGTTACAGTGGAAGTAGCAACATTTATTAAGCACTCACAATCAGTCACTTTTCACGTATCATTTCAGCCAATCTTTCCAAAAACTCTGCAAAGTACTTGTCAGCAGCATCACTTTAGAAATTTAAAAGTGGAGGCTCATAAAGATCAGCTAATTTGCCTAGATTTACACAGCTAGTAAATGCAAGAGCCCAGTCTGAACCCCTATTCTACCCAGCTCCCAACTCTTTCCTCTTTTCTTTACATACTGTCTTCCCTTAGGAAATTGGATTTACCAGAGCCCTTGATCATTAGGCACTTGGATAATTTCTATGTTTCAGAATTAGAAAGCCAATTCCTTCTAATCCATTAATATATGGTAGTACAGAACAGTTTAGATCTGTGTGTCAGTTATCGGCAGTGCACCTTCCCGTGTCCTGAGAACCCTCTTCTCTAGTTTAGTCCTTCTTTATAATTCCGTGACAGCACTAAGACAACAGCCTTCCATGTGATCAGCATGGTCACAGGGTTAAAACACCCACGGTGTGTTGGTGAGCCAGAGAATTCATTTGCACAAAGTCGAAATTTGGAGAGAGATGGCCAAAATGACTCAACATGGTTGGCTTTCCACAGCAGTGTGATTGTGCCATGTGCTATAATTTATAGTGTAAACAAGTTTTCTGCAAAAGCTAAATATATCATGCAACTCATTTAACATGCACAGAAGGAGCCGTTAAATTATTTCAGTCCCATTACTCAAAATGTTCAGAAAATTCCTCTGTATTAAAGCCAGTGCAGGATTGGCTCTGCAACCAAGTGCATCAACATAGATGTTGAATTCTCAGGGGATATACATGCCTCATACTATTACTTAGGGAAAATATATGCCCAGACATTGTGGAGCCCCTTCTAAAACAATTCTCATTTTGTTAAAATAATAAGATCAAATTTTTAATCAGTTTACCCAGCATCTCTGCATTTATAAAGCTTGGAGACAGTTGTGAATGTCAATAAAATGGTGATTTGTTTTTAAAGGATTAATAATTGATGAAAATGGAAACTGAGCCTTTTTATGTCACTTTCTAATTTTGTCTTTACCTACATGGAAAGAATTCCTTGTGGAAGCCATATGTGATGCATGAAAACTCTTTAAATTGGAGTAATTATCAGAACAAATGGTGTCATTGGATGATATTAGTCTGTTTGTGTTCCTTCTGTCTACTCAATGAATCAACATTAATACATATTTTTAAAACACTTCAAACAAAGTCATCTGTGATTTCATTTTTGTTTTAAAGTAAATGTTTAAAAATTGATCTAATCTTTCATACTTACTAAAACATACCTTTAGAATGATAGTTTACTTTCACATATTTCTTATCCAGAAAGGCACTATCCTTCTCTGCTTAGTTTTTTAAAAGTTTGGATAAGAAATGGGTATGAAATTTTATCAAGTATATTTTTGGCACCTAATGAGATGATCATATGGTTTTCATCATTTTATTTGTTGATGATGTGATATGTTCTACGAATAGACTTCTTGTTGTCAATCTGTTTTTGCACTACTGGAATCTGGTAAATTAATGTTTTACTATACACAGTTCAGTTGCATTTTATAGAGATTTTAATTTCCCAGCTTGGCTAGAAAATTAAAGGGATTATATTAAAGTTGATATAATCATATTAATAAAGGTTCTCATTACACTAAAAACATGATCTACTTCTGTTTCTGCCATGCAAAAGCTATTTGTGGCAAAGGTACAATTCTTTTCCTTCCTCAATTTTTACTTTAACAAGAGAGCACATTTCTATAGTTTTCTTGTTTCCAAATAAAACGACATCTGATGTGTTCAGGATAATTCAGGTTGAACTACCGTAAGCCAATGATCACAACAGATGATGAAAATTGAATGATTCCTATGTGATAAGGGTTGGAAGTGGAATATCTTATTTAATAGTCACTGTCATCCTATATGACACTCAGTTTCAAGGATTTGATCCCAGGTGACAGAGCTAGTGAGAGTTTGAACAACTCTGTTCTTACAGTCTTCATTGTGATTCACTGTGCTCAGTAGCCACACACAAGTCAATTAGCTTTGCAAAGTGGAAAGTTACTGATCTCTGAGGACTCTGAATATTGGCGAGTTCTTGCAGATGGGTGCCCTTGGACTCAAAGGGGTGTTGCATGATGAGCTATGGCTAGCTTAGCTCACGCACATCAGCCCAGCAGAAAAACATGTCCATTAGCTATTGTTCTGTTGATGGTAATGACACTACCAGCTTTTGTTAGAATTTTAATGTGGGCAGCATCTTTACCATGAGAAATTAAGAAATGAGAATATGTTTAGCAGATAATTGTTATCTGAAAAGGAGTTCCTGTAAGGAATACTTACCAACTGACATGGTTGTCTGATGGTGTAGGGGACAGCTTTACCATTGTACCATGGAGACCCTGCAGGTATCCAAAAGAGCCACATAGGCAGAGGCTTGAATCACAGCTAATGAGTCTTGGCGGAACACCTAGTGATCTTCCCAAAACACAGGAATACAGGATGATCATGAGATGTGCTTCAAGATCACCTGCCATGCACCTTCCTAGCTCCTTTGGGATGCTGTCATGAGACAGTTTCCCATCACCTCCAAGATTCTAATGAGGTATGAAGCTTTCTGCTCATCCTCCTTGCAGAATACAACTCCAGTCTGCAAGATTGGTCAACTGAAATCTAGAACAAGCTCCTTAGTCATAGAGTGTACTATAACTCATTCTGTAGTCATCTGGCTGCCACCTCCTCCCTTTTTTTGAGTTGGAGTCTCACTCTTGTTGCCCAGATTGCCCAGGCTGGAGTGCAGTGGTATGCTCATGGCCACTGCAGCCTTGACCTGCTGGGCTTAGGCGATCTTTCCCACCTCGGACTTCCAAGTAGCTGGAACTACAGATGCCCGCCATAACACCTGGCTAGTTTTTGTGATTTACTATAGAGACGAGGTCTCACCAAGTTGCCCAGGCTCAAACCCCTGGGCTCAGGCAATCCTCTTGCCTCGGCCTTCCAAAGTGCTGGGATTACAGGCTGAGCCACTGCGTCCAACCTCTTTTTGTTTTGCTGTCCTCTTTTTTGGTGTGGGTGACAAGAATCAGAGGGCAGCTGGCACCTTCGGCAATTTTTCCTTTCTTTCATTATGTAAATACTAAACTATCTGACTCTAAAAGCAGATATTTATATCTTTATTAGTCAAATCAATCAGGTCTAGGCCTTGCCCTGTCTTGTATGTGTATGTGTAACAGGCGGAATCCATGTTCACCTGCTGGAATGCTCATAGGGATCCTCGGCTTCATGTGCCTGAGAAAGTCAATCCAGCTTTAGGATTTCATTGGGTGGAAACACTGTCAGTATGGATTAGAAGACAATCTACTTCCTATGCTAGAGTGTGGAGAGTCATTGTAATGCAGCAGAAAAAGCTAAACATACAAATCAGGTGGGGTTTTTATAAACAACTGAGCAACATTGCTGTCAACATTTTAGTTGGGCCTAAATTGTCAGGTTTGAATGTTTTGCTTAAACAATCTGAAATAAAATGTGAATTCTTCATGCACCAGCAAAGGGAAAATTCTATATGCTGTGTCAATTCAAGTAAACAACCCTTCTCGACAATCTTTCTCTGGAAATGGGTTTGAGAAATAATTTAAAGCACTCCAAGTTTAAGTGCTCCGTTATCAGCAGCTGAGAATTTACAGTGCCTCAGATAGAACTAAGAATTGGTCCTTGCCCCCATTGAGTTTAATATGAGGCACAATGGCTGTCAGCAGGCACAGGTTGTAGTGCACTTAATAGCAACTTAATCTTTCAGTTGTTTTGGAGAGATTCCGTAGATGGAGATTAGTGGACTGCCTCCAGAGTTCTTTCCTTAATCCTTTGACAATTAGGAGCTGATGTGAAGAGATGACTCATGAGGGATCCTCTGTGATTGTACTTTGGAAGCAACCACAGGAGTTTCTTCTCTCTAATCAGCTGTGGTTGATCTAAAAAACTAAAGGGACAGGTGAGAGGGACAACCCCCAAAAGAAGGCTTCTTGGCAGGACATCTATCTTTCTTCCTCATTTGAGCATGAAGCTGAGTCTGTCTCCAAAGAGTAAGGTAAAGAACCTAGCGCAAGTATCTAAACCTCATGGGAATGAAGACATTCAATATAGAGAGGAAGCCTGGTGTGAGGGAAGGCTTTGGCTTTTGGCAGAACTCCTGATACACGGTCAGTGCCTTCAGAGTGGCTAAGATGACCATGAATGTTGGGAATGTCAGTGTCCAGATTTAGAGTTTATAATACTCAGTGATGTATCACAGAAACAAAAATCTGAGTACCACATATTTTCACTCATAAGGGAACCCTGAACATTTATCATAATACTATAAGAAAGGGATTGGCAATAGCCAGAAACCCCCAGGGCAGGGACGGGCACATAACATTAATAAAGGTACCTGATCCCAAACCAGGTGAAGTGGGGCCCAAAGAGAGGCCCAAATTTGCCTGTACAATGACCACTTGTATACCTAATCCTGAATTGTATGCCATATCTTTGAAATAAAATTAATTTTTAAAAAAATTCTGAAATGCCTTTAAAATCTGGTCTCTTTTCTCCCCTATCTTCACTGTCATGCCCTGGCCCAGGTCAATACACTCTGTTACCTGAACTACTGTAATGGTAGTTTGACTGTTTCCCCTGTTGCCTCCTTCATCCAGTCTATGCATATTATTTGGCTTCCAAAATCATACCCACAAATACCAGGCCTCATAAATGGTCTAAAATGAATCCCCATTACTGTACTTGGATGGCTTTCCATATTGCCTAGTATGACTTTAAAAAGTATTTCAAGATGAGTTGGTTGAGGAATTGAGGTTTTGCTTCTGGAATCTCAATTCTGCTCCATTGATCTATATACCTGTTCCTGTACCAATACCAAGCTGTTTTGATGATTGTAGCTTTATAGTAAAGTTTGAAGTCTGGTATTGTGATACCACCTGCTTTGTTTTTTTTACTCAGAATGGCAATTATCAACAACTCAATAAATAACAGCTGCTGGAGAGGGTGTGGTGAAAAGGGAACACTTCTACACTGCTGGTGGGAGTGTAAACTAGTGCAACCTCTGTGGAAAGCAGTGTGGCGATTCCTAAAAGCTCTAAAAATTGACCTTCCATATGACCCTGCAATCCCCCTACTGGGAATATACCCTGAAGAACACAAATCACTCTATAAAAAAGATACCTGCACACGTATGTTTATCGCAGCATTGTTCACAATAGCAAGAACCTGGAAACAACCATGCTGCCCATCAAAAGAGGACTGGATTAAAAAAATGTGGTACATATACACGATGGAATACTACGCAGCCATAAAAAAGAACAAAATCATGAATTTTGCAGCAACCTGGATGGAACTAGAGTCTATAATACTGAGTGACCTC
>NW_007247478.1:197128-197456 GCF_000164805.1 Carlito syrichta
ATAAAAAAAAAAAAAAAAAAAAAAAAAAAAAAAAAAAAAGTATTTCAAAATTATCTATACAGCCCTACTGAAGAGTGGAACATCAGCTATCAGGATACATGCTTGATATATATTTTTTAAGATAAAAGATTCTCTTTTCCCCTTTGGAATTATTCCAACATTTGTTTTCAGGTCCAGGTTGGTCTTCTGGGTTGTGTTCTTCTCTGGGGAAATTTGCTCTTAGATGTATCCACACACTCACACTTTTGAAAAATGATACGCCGGGCTCGGTGGCTCAGCCTGTAATCCCGCGCCTTTGGGAGGCTGAGGTGAGTGAATTGCCTGAGCC
>NW_007247478.1:197495-226604 GCF_000164805.1 Carlito syrichta
AAAAAAAAAAAAAAAAAAAAAAAAAAAAAAAAAAAAGAAAAATGATACAATAGTGTTTTGTTGTATGTAACATGTTCTTGAAAGCCGTGTGAGTTATTTTAGACATTTTGTCATTTGCATGATAACTTGAGTTCCCACACTGAAAGGAAATTACATAACCCAGAGAAATATACCAAGAAAATGAAAATCAAATTCAAAATAATGACCATAGAGCAGAAAATTGGTATTGTGCTGAATTTATGTGATCAATTTTAAGAAATTCCAAGGTTGAAGAGGTGACAGTTTGACTCAAGTCAGTAGTCTTATACATCATGGGTCACATTGTCGGCTTTGGCTTATGTATGCAATATAGATATAAATCCATAGATACCACATGTATGCCTAGATGAAAGGATACTTATTTTCTTTTTTTCTACTATTCTTTTATGAACTCAGTGCTCTGGCCAAACACACTATTTGGCAATTTCTGGATCTTTGAGAGATATATTATTTTTATTCCTATTACACAGAGGAGTAAAACGAGGTTCAGAGAGGTTAAGAAACTTAAGCTCAGGTTCTCTGATTAACTCCTATGCAATATCCATAAAGCCACAATCATCTCTATAAAATGAGGCAACTTAGTTAGAGGAGTTATTTTCATGTTTTTTCTGTTGCTTGTTGTTGTTGTTTTTCTCAAATTCCTTGAGCTCTCCAAAGCAAACTGTTTAAATATATTTCTTATTTGGTGTTTCTTGTAAGGTTTCATTTGGCGGCACAGGAAAAAAATTTTTTAGTTTAAGACTTTGAAAGCCCCATTGGATTGTAGCAGGGGTCAGCAAACTTCTTTTGTATATTCAGATAGCAAATCCTTTAGACTTTGGTCTGGTTACAATGATTCAACCTGACCATTGTAGCTCAAAAGCAGCAAGGGACAATACATAATGAATGGGAGGGACTGTGTTCCGATGAAACTTTATTTATTAATAATTTTTATGAGTCATAAAATATTATTCTCCTTTTTTATTTTTTCACATGTTTAAAACTGTAAAAAAAACTGTTCTTAACTCATGAGCAACACAGAAATAGAAGGAAGGCTTCTTTGGGCTGAGGGCTGCAATTGGCCAACTCCTGGACTAGATGATCCCTAAGGGAATTCCTAGTTTTCACACGAAGAACCCAAGTCATCTTATGTAATGCCCTATTTTCGGAAAACCCCAGAAAATCATCAGCTGCAGAAGATACTCCTTTCCTGGTCTACATGCCCAAGGCAGGGTACAAGATCTAGTTTAGACCCAGGCTGTGGACCCAGTGGGTGGTCCTGGGCCAGAGGACCCCACCTGCTAGATCTTGGAGATTTGTTTCTAGAGAGAATAATACAGATTTTCAAACTGGTTGTCACTGCCACAGCGCTCACACTAGAATTTTCCAAGATTCCCAGTGATGTGACCCTTGAATCAGAAACTTTTCAGTTAAAACATTGGGAAAATGAAATGCAGCTCCTCCAGGAAAAAAAGTCGGGCGCCTTTACCTCAGGGAAACAGAATGAATGCCCTGAGAAATATCACTGCCTCTTTCTTATCACCCGCCTTACTACCAACAAATGATTCAATGCTACAGAGACTACAAAGCGCTAGGCAGGAGAACATATAATTCCCTGAGTAATTCTAAACCGGTCATGTTTCATTCCTTCTAGCTTACTTTATGAAGAGTAAGTGCCCTGTAAGGAGTCAAGAGAGCTAAGTTACTATTGTAGAAAAGGGCTCACAGTAAGACTCTGCCTGCAAGAAGGTGCAAGTTCCAGCCATCCCCCAGACTCTCTGGACTGTTATTCTCCATAAAGTCAGCTTTGTCATTTATTTGGAGGCATCAGAAATTTAACTCTATTGCCACTAGCTCCAGGTACTCAGGAAGACGATGATAATTTAAGGTAGTAACCAGAAGACCCAATACTAGGTAAGCCAGAGGTTATGACTCTGTGTTTCTGTTAGGAACCTAAAACCTGACTGAAGCAGCCTCCTTCCTCTCCTGCACTACAGAAGTAGTAGCACTGGTTCTGTGTCCAACACCATTGTCAGTCTAGTCTTTGAGTATAGACTATGGAGAACAAGACTCTGGTACTAAGTGGAAGGTACAGGAATGAGCATGACAACTCCTAAAGGGAAGAGCATTCTCACAATTAAAGGTACTGAACAATAGAAGGATATTGTCAGCTTCCTATCAGTCAAAGGCTGTGTGGCCATATGTTGAGGATGCTGTAAATAGCTGCACTAGTTGACTAGGTCACATGATGACATGGTGAAACAGATAGCACCTACAGGCATTTCCAACTGTAAGAGCCACATTATATCGAGAATCAGTCACCAACATTGCAGCTAACACCAGACACCTAGCTGGAATCTAGCCAGTATCAAGTGATGCTTTCTGCCCAGTAGAACACCATTCTGTGGTTCACAAAAAGGCACACTGTAGGCTTGCAAACCCTGAGAACAACTCAGGGTTCTGACGGTTGCTTCTGTGCAAAGATTCCGGATCAACTAATAGCCTGTTAAACCCAGTATAATATACAGAGTTCAGAGCCAGGTATGTGTAGGCACTGCCTCCTTAGAGTGGTAGGCCCAATGACAAAGTGCTCAAAGTGAACACAACTTCCAGTGGGAACCATCCTTGGTTCATTTCTCTGCACCTGAAGGTAGCTCCCCAGGTATAAGGATCAGAACATCAGGGCCACTGTTATTTTTTTAACTCTTACTTGGAATTATCTGGGTGTTTCTTGTTGCAACTGGCTGTCAAATCCCTTAGGGATCTTAAGCACTCCAGAAGGATCTCAGAAAATCCAAGACAGCCCTGATGGGTTTAGGATGATTTTAGAAGAGTAAGTCCAAGACCCAAAACCTTCCAAACTCCTTAAGAATCTTTAAACCTCTCCTCATTTAGTCAAAGGCTTCCAGCGATGTGTGGTGGCTGATACTCTGCCAGTCTCTGGGTCACCACCACAGCTTTTAAAAAATTGTTCCTACCTCTACAGCACCATTGCTCAGACAATAATAATAACAATAATAACTAAGGTGAATGTGATAGCTAGTAGCTATATTGACTCCTAGGCAATTAATATAAACATTTTGGTCTAATCCTTCTAAAAATTCTCCAGAGTTGGCATTATTCTTGCCCATTGTAACATGTGAAAAAACTGAGATATAAAGAGTTTTATTAACTGGATCAAGAAAGCAAACCCATTAGGAATTTCTGTATTTGAACTCAGGTCTGTTTGGCTCTAAGGCCCTTGCTCTTAATTCCATGCTGCTTCAACCAGGGACTTCCTTTCCATGAAACATTCTAAAATGATGTTTTAAGCCCTCTATTTTTCCTCTTGAAAATCACCTAAGCATTCCACCATATAAATTGACAAAATTTATGGAGAGTGATCTTATGATTTTATGGTTATAATTCACTTGGGAACTGTCATGTCATAGTTCCCTAGAATGTTCCAGCGCAAGGAGCCCTTGGAAGCCACCAGATTCAGCTTCAGGCTCAGAGAATTTAAGATAGAAAAAGATCCTCTTTTGGCTCAATCCATCTCACCTGCTCCAAATTTCATTATTTGAACTTTGATAGTATCATCTCCTCAGATCAAAAACTTGGTTTTTTGGACAGTTTTATGAACTATTCTACATCTTAATACTATAGAAATGACTGGTTATAGTACTAATAAAAATAGAGCATTTTCACACAAAGGTTGACATTGAACTACTAAACGCTGGACAAATATCTGACTTCACCAAGGAGGTATACTTGGTTCTGTTTTTATATAATTGAAAGGTTAAAGAGTAATTTCTGTTTTTTTAAGATACACACAGACATACATTTATATGAGCATGCTTTCTTTTTCACATTTTGCAATATCCAATGTGTGATGAATTTGTCTACGGAATTACAACCTCATGAAAAGATATTAACATTTTTTCTGCTGAGACGACCTTAACTACAATGGGTGTGAATGGTGCTTCTATAATAATTAAATCCAAAATCTTTCCTAATCCTACATTTTCCCTAGAGTAATGTTCAGCATTAGCCAAGGATGAAAATGTAAACAAGTACATGTATATTCAATAATCAGGCTTAATAGGTCAGGGAAGAAGTGAAGTGAAATGAATGCCCAGTGCCTCCAGAGATAATGCATAGTAGTTTGCCTTTCTAGTTATTCCCTTGACTTGTGTTTACTGGGACTTGAAAATATGCCTCATCTTCAAAATAAAAAAAAAATTTAAAGAAATATGCATCAAATTGTCCTTTATTAACAAGAAATCCATACCAAGCTTGTTGCGTAGGGAAGGTGTGTTTTAATGTCAATCGCTATGTAGATTATCTATTTCCAGAACTGTACACTGAAGGGCATCTCATTTTCACGTTACAAACATATAGAGTTGATTAGAGGTTAAAATAACTGCTGAGTTCAGGCTTCTGTGGTCTGATTCTGGATGTGCTAGTTCCACATGGAGAGCAGCATGAGTCCATTTCTAGATCTGGCCTTGAGATGCTCTTAGACATTTCCCAAGTCACCATAGCTTACCTTCAGATTGCTCAGCAAATTAAAAGAGGAGCAAAAGTGCAGGCAGAGACTTCTGCTTGTAATTACTTGTTGATTGTATTAATGAAGTCCATATTTCCAACTGAGATGATGTCTTTCCAAGCTAACCATACCCTGCATTAATTTTTTTTCGTGAAGCACTTCCTCATGCATTTGCTCCTGTTATGCTCATCGTCACCCTCCTGGGAGAGTCAAAGTATTATCCCATTGAACGGATAAGGGACCCAGATGAGGCTCAGAGCTGGTAAATTACTTACCCAAGATATCAGAGTTTATGATTAGCCAACATTAGGTAGGATCCAAGTATCTTGACTCCATGTTAATATGTTTTAAGAGATATTTTGTTGTTGCTGTCAACTGTATTTAATACACCATCTTTTATAAGTCATATCCTATAGGAAAATATTGTATACTCTCAAGTTTTGGCTGAAGATGGTCTGGGTTCCACGTTTGCCTCCATGATTTTCCCATCTGAAAAATGAGACTAATAAGAGCACCTTCTTCATAGGCATTTTGGCGACCATATTCCCTGCTGTTGATGAAATACTTAGCACTTTCTTTGACACACAAAAATGGACCCTCTAAATTCAGGAATTGGCCGGGCTCAGTGGCTCAGCCTGTAATCCCAGCACTTTGGGAGTCTGAGGTGAGTGGATTATCTGAGTCCGTGGGTTCAAAACCAGCCTGGACAACTTGACTAGACCTCATCTCTACAATAAATTGAAAATTAGCCAGGCAAGGTAGCGCATGCCTGTAGTTCTGACTACTTGGAAGGCTGAGGTGGAAGGATTGCCGGAGCCCAGCAGGTCAATGCTGGCATGGCCATGAGTGTGCCACTGCACTCTAGCCTGGGCGACAGAGAGAGACTACACCTCAAAAAAAAAAAATTTCAGGAATCATTTATCATTATTTATTTTGCTGCATACTTGGATATAAAACATAGATATTTTCAACATGTGTTGAGAGACACACATATATGAAAAATGAAGCCTTTATAATAACAAGAATAGGTAGTTTTTAAATATTTAATTTCTATAGCTTATGAGAATGATATGGTCTTCATTTCCCAAAATGGTCTGTAAAGAGTTGTTCAGAGTCATAACCTGCAACTGCAAAAGAAATACCAAGATACATTTTTTTCTCTTTCTTTAAGATCTTCAAAACATCCATTATTCTCTTGAAGGACAATCATAAATCCTGCAAATTTAGCTCATCTAAAACCAACTCTAACAGTTGCCCTCTCCACCAATCATCCTTTATATCAGTCTTCAGTTTGCAGACCCGCTGAACATATCTTGATCTTATGTGGTTGAGTATGAAAGTGGAGGGGGCTGTGCTTTCTTTGGAAAGTTATTGGATAACCACTACGACTGAATTGCTTTCTAGCAATTTGAGCATAACCTCTTAAGTAACATGCCCTCCTCTTTTATCAAATTAGAAACTGTTTTTCCCTTCCCGCTTCACTTCTGGAAAAACACACTGGTAGAAACCCAGAGATGGACATTTTTAAACTGGCTCTAGCGCTAACTAACTGTGTGACTTTGGGCAAAGCAGTTCACCTCTCTGGACCTTTCCTTCCTTGTCTGCAAAATGAGACCAGTAGACTCTTTCATTCCTGGGAAAATGTTATGAAGGACAGTGTGAAAATGCTGTACCCACTGCCTTCATGGGAATTAGGGACTGATGGGGAGAGAATCAGTGGAAAGCAGTGCTGTGATCCAGTCAGAGCTGTGAACAGAGGGGGAAAGGTCTTCTTTCTGAGACAGGGGTTCTTTCTGGAAAGCTTTTGTAGAGGAAGTGGGATCTGAAGGGCTATGGAGAAATAGTATCTCCAGAATTGAGAAAGGGAACTATAGCTTGGGAGCTAAACCTGATGCTTGGGAAATGTACATTGGTCCAGGGAGACTGAGATTGCCTTTCTTGGAGCTTGGGGATGAGGTCTAAAGTTGCATTTCATAAGTAAAATATGAACACCAGTTGGTCTTTGAAGGTTGTATAACTGGAATTTAAAGATAATAAGCTACTCTTCCTGCTGTAACTCACATGTTGAGTTCAAGGGGATGGCACTGGAAATAATACCCCAGGAGAAACAAAAGGCTCTGTGTGCTCCATAAACAATTTTGAAAGTGCTACTTCATCACCAAAATCCAGACCACTCATATTTTTCAGATGCCTTGCCTTAAGAGAGAAAGATTTCATATCCACATCATGGGCTTACATCTCTTGGTTCAAATTTTACCGGAAGAGATCAACCATATATCAAAAGGTTAATGACTAGCCATTCTTGCCCAACTCTTTTGTGGCCACCGAGCTACCCAGAAACAAAGGGCCCTAAAAGACTGTGGAAATTTTTTGTGACTTTTGCCTGTCTCATACAGAAAGCCCCAGCAGGCTTCATTAACAGCCTCTAGAGTGAGGAGCTGTTTCTATGCCCCTCTTCATTCTTGGATGACTCGGAGCACCTTGTCCTATAGAGATCCAGTGCCACATCCCACCTACACATTGATTGATCAGTACATTTATTGCAGCTTTAGTAGTAAAAATATATAGACTCCAGCCATCTCTAGAGATGCTGAAATAGTCTTTTTTCCCCTTGATTTAGGGGAAGGTAGAGAGGGAAGATATGTGCAGAGTATGACATAAATAAAAGAGCTCAAATATCTAATTAGCTGAAAGAATCTTGGTTCCCTCTGCACCTTTGACAGAATTGCAGCTGTCAGATTGTAGCTCCAATATTTTATCCTCATTGCAAGATGTATCTGAGAATGATTTAGAAAAGACGCTTTCTAACTCAAATGCCACTCTGATTTATTTGTAGAATGCTTGAAGATGACCTAAAGCTGAGCAGTGATGAAGATGACCTTGAGCCTGTGAAGACACTGACCACTCAGTGCACTGCCAATGAGCTCTACCAGGTAGGAAGAGCTGAAGGCTTGGTTTGGAGCCCCAGGAGTGGGGGCAGGAGAGACTGGAATGGTTTTGGCATCCACATGCTTCTCTCCTGCTTTACCTTTGGGGTGTGGAAAAAGGGAATGAAGCAAAGATGGGCATGGTGTTCTGGAACAGGTCAAGTTTGCTCACACTTTCATTAAAAATATAATAAAGAGATGGTGAGCTATTTAAAACTGCTTTCATCCCCTTCCCACTTCTCTCTACTTTCCATGCTCAAATGCTGGTTATCAGTAAGTAATAGAGATTGTCTTGCCCTCTCTTGGACTGTTCATCATCTTGGGTGAGGTGTAACTTTTCCTTTGGTGACTCCAGCGTGAGGTTTAGAGCCCACTCTCATTAAATTAGGTATATATGTGACTGCTCCATTCACCTTTCCCAGATGCACAACTTCAGAATGCAACCGAGAATCAGTATCCAACATGTTGCCACTTACAGGAACCTTTCGGCAAAAGACATTGACAAAAACTTGCTGCTGCCCTTGTCTCCTTCTGTTCAGCATTTTAAGCATTTATATACGTTAACACCAAAGGAGATGGCAGAAATGTGTGTTTTCAACATTTCCAATGAGACTGGTCTTCATTATTTGAAAAAAGGCCAAGTATCATTTATGACTCATGAGAACTATAACATAGTGTGTAGTGTCCATGATTTTTATACATTTATTCTGTGAGAGAAAACTGTCTATAATGCAGATGTGTATCACGTCAAATAAAGAGCACAGAAGGATTGTGTTTTTAAAAGCCAGTACCTGACCAAAGTCTTTGTATGGTGATGTCAGCTAAGTTATAAGACTGAAACATACCATTTAAAGAAATGCTTATTCACTGGTATTTCAGAATATGGAATTCTATATTCACTAAACTTTTTCAGGAAAAAGAATCTGCAAATAAAAACTTAGGAAAAACTCTCAAAGCTAATCTGCTCTATTCTCACCTACTTACTACAGTAAAACTCCTATCATTCTTATATACTTTTAAAATCGAATCTACCTTCAGTATTATGTGGTCAAAACTTTCCTCTTTTTTATTTTCTCATTATTTTGTGCTTGCTTTATTGATGATATGTAAACAATTTTATCTTTACAAGTTTAATGCTGTGTCAAGAACAAGCATAGGGTGAGTTCTAACTACTCTGTTCTGGTCTAAGCCAATTTCACAGTTTTTTGTTTGCTTGCTTGTTTTTATTTTTATTTTTTCCTTTTTTTTCATAATCAATATTTTTTATTATGGTTTTGTGGGGTACAGTTAAAGGTTAGGTGTACAATTACGTTTCACTTAGGCACCCTGTTGATAAGAGGTGTTTCCCCATCCCCAGACAGATATTTGCTACTGTTAATCCCATCCCCCCCATAGTTTCCCAGTACCGTCAGTCATTTTCTTATAGTATTACATTGGATGTTCAAGGTCCATTATATGAGTGAGAACATGTGATACTCGGATCTTTGTTTCTGTGAGAGGTCACTCAGTATTATAGACTCTAGTTCCATCCAGGTTGCTGCGAAATTCATGATTTTATTCTTTTTTTTATGGCTGCGTAGTATTCCATCGTGTATATGTACCACATTTTTTTAATCCAGTCCTCTTTTGATGGGCAACATGGTTGTTTCCAGGTTCTTGCTATTGTGAACAATGCTGTGATAAATATACGTATGCAGGTATCTTTTTTATAGAGTGATTTGAGTTCTTCAGGGTATATTCCCAGTAGGGGGATTGCAAGGTCATATGGGGGGTTGGTATTTAGAGTTTTTAAGAATCGCCACACTGCTTTCCACAGAGGTTGTACTAGTTTACACTCCCACCAACAGTGTAGAAGTGTTCCCTTTCCGCCACACCCTCTCCAGCAGCTGTTATTTTTTGAGTTACTGATAATTGCCATTCTGACTGGAGTTAGGTGAGAACTCAGTGTGGTTTTGATTTGCATCTCCCTGATGATTAGTGAGGTTGAACATTTCTTCATGTGTCTGTTGGCTGCTCGGATGTCCACTTTTGTGAAGTGTCTGTTCATATCTTTTACCCATTTGATAATGGGGTTGTTTGTTTTTTTTCCTTTAAGCACGTTTTAGTTCCTTGTAGATTCAGGATGTTAAGCCTTTGTCAGACCTGGTGTTGGTAAATACATTTTCCCAGTCTGTAGGCTGTCTCCCTGCTCTCTTGATGGTTTCTTTGGCCTTGCAGAAGCTTGTCAGTTTAATAAGATCCCACTTGTCTATCTTCTCTCTTATGAACTGTGAGTTTCGGGTTTTGTTCAGGAATTGGATGCCAGTTCCTATTTCCATGAGGGTATTTCCTTCATTTTCTAAGGTTCTTATGGTTTGAGGTTTTACATTTAGGTCTCTGATCCATTTGGAGTTAACCTTTGTGCATGGGGATCGATAGGGGTCCTGTTTCAATATTTTATTTTATTTTAAAGATGTGAGATACAAGTCAGGATTAGGTACATAAGTAATTTATGTGCAGGTAAAGTTTGGACCTCCAACTGGTCCTCACTTCCCCTGGTTTAGGATCAGGTACCTTTTATGTTGTTACGTGTTCCCCTTCCTCTCTCCCCTGGCCGTGCCCCACAACTGCTGATTACTTCCTTGTGCTATCATGAGTAATGTTTAGGCCCAACTTATGAGGACTCACTGTACATTTACTGAGTGCAAGGAGTTCCCCTTCAACTTGAGTCATGGGCTTCACAGCAAATATAAAATGCACTCTTAATTTCCGACGACTGTCATTTCTGCTTTCTGCATTTAATATACCAGTGACAAGAGCATCATCTTTGTAAGTAAAATAAACCCCCCCAAATCCTAGATTTTTAACAGATGCAAAGTTACTTTTGAATGGAAATGTTGAAAGCAGAATTCAACAATAAGTGAAAGTAGATTTTGCACATTGATTTCCCCTCTATGTGATTTATAAATGCAATCTGCTTTTTAGCTTATCATTTTCTGTATTTACCTTAAAATGACATCAGACCTGTTGAGCTGAATGATTGGGTTCTCAGGGTATTTGTGCTGACTTTATGTAAGTGCTGAGGCACTCAGTTGATCAGGATTGGTGAGTTGGAAATTTTTCGTGACATGCTGTCCCTAGATGTTGTGCCTTCCTCAATGAGACTTTGGTTCTCACCTACAATTTGAGGGGGAGGTTGAACTGGAGGATCTAAGATGAGGTAAAATGACAACCTAGTCCACCAGATAAGTCCAGGGAACAAGATGTGCCACAAGGTTATACACTTTGCAGATGAATCCCCCTATAGAGTCTGAAGACCGGTTAAAAGGTCTGGAAGACTATAGACCAGAAGAGAATGCCCGGGAAGCATTGGCAGCAATCATGACAGCAGTGTTTGCTGAACTTTTGTTTTAGGGGATTCCAACTTCCTTTTCAAAAATATTTAGGTTGAAATCGTTTTTTATTATTATTGTGGTAAAATTTGCATAACATAAAATTAGCCATTTCAAAGAATATCTTACAGTGATATTTAGTACATTCACAAGGTTGTGCATCCATCACCAGTTCCAGAACATTTCGTCACCCCAAATGGAAACCACATACTCAGTAAGTAGTTACTTCCCCTTCCCTCCTCCTCCTAGCCCCTGACAACCACTAATCTACTTTTTGTCTCAATGGAATTGTCTATTTTATATAAATGGAATTCCACCACAAAGTGTGACATTTTCTGCCTGACTTCTTTCATGTAGTATGATATTTTGGAGGCACATCCATTATCATAGCATGTATCAATATTTCATTTCTTTTTATAACTGAATAATATTCCATTTTATAAGTAAACCACTATTGTCTATCCACTTATCTGTTGATGGACAATTCAGTTGTTTCCACCTTTTGGTTATTGTGAAAAGTGCTGCTATGAACATTTGTGTGCAAGTGTTGCATAAATATGTTTTCAATTATTTGGGGTATGTACCTAGAAGTGGAATTACTGGGTCACTTGGTAATTCTATGGTTAACTTACTAAGGAATCTCCAAAATCATTTTCTTTTAGTGCCTGCCGAAAATATAGTACTGTTTGTTCATCTTTTAATTGCAACAACCATCCCACCAACAGCATCAGAAGAAGTACCGAGAGTTCCAGTTTTGAAGATATTCTTGTTCTGTGCCAGACATGAGTTAGGTGCTCTGTCTCCTATGAAACTCACAGCGTACCTTAGCAGTAGTTTTGGGCCTCCTGACTGAGCAACAGAATTGCAGAATCATTCTATTTGTGGTGGAATGATTGCAGAGAAAGCATACAAATAAATGCATGGGTCCACAAAATTATGTGCCCAAGGGCCCAGATGATACCACTGGCTTGAACCAACATCGCTGTTAGAAATGTCTCAGAACCCAGTGGCTGCATTCCTGCAGATATAGTCCAATTAAAAAAAAAGCCATTTTTTATCTGGAGACATTCCCAAATCGACTCATCCATAATCATGTACCCTGATTCATGTGAGGAAACTCAGATTGTCCACATGCAGTGAGTACACGCCAATCTTTTCAAACAGTTTCTAAGACATTATTTTGTGGCTTGAAGCATAAACAATCCCAAGAGAATACGTTTCAAATGCATGTATGAAAATGAAACACAGGATCAAAATGTGCCAGTCTCAAATTTGGTGTCTGGATACTATCTTATAATTGCAGTAGTTTCCCCTTTTCCTGCCACATCACTGCCACCTTCTACAGCAGTATTAGCCTTACTGAGCAGGTTGACAGGCCTCATGCACAAACATCAGCAGTAGAATGTGTTTATGCACTAAGTATTATTCCCTCGAATGGGAAAATGGAACATGAGCCCAGAACGGGAGAATTATACTATGCAAAGATGCCAAATGGTTAGTCATGGAGATTGGGGGTCATGAGAAGACATTTTTAATACAAGATTTACCTTCTAATGCCTCTCTATAAGGTCAGAGATACACAATCACATTTGTAGGGAAGAAGCAGTAGTGTTTGGAGCCTGCAAATATTAACAAATATTTGCATTTTCTCTCCCATCCCTCATTGGCATTTTCCTTTCTTTGGGACTATCTGGAAGGAGATATGTCTGTGCTGTGTTCTAACGTGGCAGGACAATGCTGGAACAGTGTAGGGAAGCACGTGAGAGTATTGCTGTATAGTTGGACAGATGTGGGTTTGAATTCTGACATTCAGACTGGGTGATCTTGGGCAAAAGCTCTAAGTGCCTATAAAATGGAGGTAACAATAACACCTACTTCATTGATCATACTGGGGACTCAATGGTTAGGTGAATCAATATAGACAAAGACACTCGACACTATGCTTAGCTCATAGTAAGTGCTCACTTCTTTACGTGGTAGTCATCATTGTTCTTAGTAGTAGTAATAATGATTTTTAAAGTCTTATTTTCTTTGAGATGGCAGATATATTTACTTGCCCTTTTCTTGTAAGAAATGAGATGTTAAAGATAGCTGCTGAATTATCTAGCTCGTATGTAGCAAATTTGAATTAAAATGTTCTGTCTTGTCCTAACATTTATTAGCTGCATGTGCTTGGTCATAAGTGCAGTTATTAACAGCATAGTTAGTAGAATAAAGAAGCATGGACTTCAGTTCCAGCCCTCACAACCTAGCCATATGGCATTGGACAAGTTCCCTAACATCTCAGAATCTCAGATCTCTTACCAATCAACGAGGATAAACCAGTCTTGTCTAACTCATAGGAGTATTGTGAGGATCAAGTGAAGATAGTGTATAAGAAAAAGTTTGAAAACCATAAGCACTACACAAATGGGTGCTTGTTCTTCCCTGTGACCCTTTTAAGTGTCCCCTCTTTGGGATCCATAGGGAAGTAGATATTGCCCTTCATTTTGGCCTAGGCATCCATAGGGATCTGCTAGGAACTGGATTGAATGTGCTAACTGGCCTCCAAAGGCATTCATCAACTATGGATGATCTTAACTTTCCTCTGAGTCCTGACAGCTTTCAAACTAGAGGTCTCAGGAAGAAAGGCTAGCTTGCCACTGATCTGCACCAAGTCCTCCAGGAAATTACGAGTCTCTAAAATATATTTTTTTCAAAAGATCGACGTGGGTAGAGAGTGGATTCATACCCTCTGATTGCAGGTCTTACTTTCTCTTTCTGAGCTTCCACTCTGCCTTGGAGAACAGCTTAAAGGCTCTACTTTGATGCTGTACTTACCTTGGCTCTCCCTCAGGAACTATTCGTGAATGGGAAATAAATAATCACTTGAGCTGACATGGCAAAAATCCAGAAGAGTGTTGGAGTGTGTGTGTGTATGTGTGTGTGTGTGTGTGTGTGTGTGTGTGTGTGTGTGTGTGTGTACACACACACACACACACACATATGCATTGATCTATCTATCTATCTATCTATCTATCCATCTATCTATCCTTCATCTATCTAATGTTAGATATCAATGACATGGTTGGAATTTAGGGACACATAACGTCCATTACCCAGATAACTGCATTTTTACTTCTCATTTGCCACTATTGGCATCATAGATATAAAACCCAACCCTGGCCTTTCCCATGAAGCACTTATTGAATTGCCATTTTCAAGCCAGCCCTCCGGGGCAGGCAGTGATGCCCATTGGGGTTTGGCTAGAGAGTGGCCTGACTCAAGAAGGCAAGCTTCTTGGGGGTGGGAATGCGCTGTGTTCTCTGTATGCTCTCCCCATGCCATTAAACCTTTGGTTTTCCTTTTTGTTAAATGTTTCTTCTTATGTTTCTTGGGGTTAAAGGAACCCTTGAAAATGAGGAGTTAAATCTGGAATCAATTTTCATTTACAGCTGAGAAGCAGTTATTGATGCTGTGCTTGCAGTTCAATAAAAGATCTAAAGATATAGACCTTGTGCTTCTCTTTCAATATAAGCAGCCTAATCAGTCTCAAATGTTTTTTTAACAAAGAAATTGTATTGACAGGTTTATTAAAATTGCTGTCTTTAAAGTTTTAAGCTATCCACAATTTGACCTATTCTAAAGGCTTCTACAATTTTGGTGGCCAAACTCCAGAACGACCCTCCAGCACATATTTATAGAACCAGGTAACCATCTGCTTAACATTTCATTGAATGGTATCATGATGTTTGATATCTGCAGCTCTAAACATGTAGTCAGTTTTACTCAGGTGTAGGATGGTTTGTAATTTCTGGGTTCTAAGCCCAGTTAGATCTGGACATGGCTTTCTAATGCCCTAATGATCTCAGATTGGTATCAGAGACAACAGACTTTAGAAATATAGAAACCATAAGAGAGATAGGGGTTGTTAGAACTGGCTTTAGGATATTTTAACATTAATGAATTAATACCATCTTATTAATGTGAATTAGACTGAAACCTTAAATGACTTCATTTATCCCAGTCAGAAGTTCAGAAAACATTAAATATGGCTGGAAATGTTCAATTAGTGACCAGACTCAGCTAAAGGACTCTAGATAAAGCTTGGAGTGGTATGTTGCTTCTTTAAAAGCAGTACTGAACAATTCCAATTTTATTTGAGCACAAAGACATTCTAATGTGTTGTGTCTGGGCACATTATTGTAAGTAGCTGCAGTGTACTCAATTTTATTTAACTCCATCTTCCTTTGTCTGCTTAAAGTTTACCCTGGTACCCTGAGAAATGTGTACTTAATTCAAAGCATATTATTGGAGATGTCTGGACTTTTAAACTAGATGCTAGTAGCAGAGCTGTACATCAAGCATAATTCCATTTTCAGAAAACAATGGTCTTCTTAGAGCTCTCCCTCCACTTGAGTTCTGTGTTTTTGCCTGCATATCTATAATTACCTCACATACCAAAAAAATCTTGCTTTCAATCCAGATTCTTGATTTTGGTTTTATATTTGATCCAATTTTTTTGTTTGTTATTGTTTGTTGTTGTTGGGCCATTTTACTGGCTAGGTTGTTATTTGATAATTGCAGATGGAATGAATTACATAGCCGCTGAAAGCCCAAACATTCTGGCAGCTTTGGGATGTGTTCCTGATACCTGTGAGGCACATGGGACTTTCAAAACATAGTAACCAAGTAAAATTGAAAGCCCACTTTTGCGTTTTAAGTTTACTAATGAGAAAGATGCAATACATTTTACTTCTGCTATCCACTGACTCTTTTGAAGTTGGTATGCTATAGTGAATATATTAGTTGTGACAACAGACACTCTTCCCTGCTGCAATCGGTCCTATTTTGTAGCCACAGTTCTCCTTCATCATGCTGAACAAGTTACCTCCCCAAGGTCTCTCTGCATTTGCATTTACTTTGTTAACAGCCGAAAGGCAGGGGAAGGCCTCTTCGGTAATGACGTCGATATGGTACACACAGCAAGAGAGGTCAGCCTGCCAGAGCTCTAGAAACAGCAGATGAATTAGGATGAAACTGGGTGCAAAATAACTTTGATAGAGTCTTTTAATGTAAACAGTTTATCTGACATTGCTTTTCATTGAAATCCCCCACAAAATGATAGAGTCTGGGCTGTTAAGACTACAGAATGCAGCTGAATAAAATCCATACATTGTCATACTCAAACTATCCAGCAATTAGCAAATGAGAAGACATTTTAATTTATTCATTAAAGACAGGAAAGTAAATAGGATAACATATAAGGTTAATAGAATAACATTGGCCTTCATATTCCCAAGACTGTGTTTCCCACTTGGCTGTATTAGCATAGAGACTAGATTAATAAGAAACTGCTTAGGGCTTGTATGATGTGATTTTTAATATGCTTGAGGCAACTCTGTGGCTGTTTAGAAATTCACATGCTGAATTTTTTCATTGTAATTAGTACGAAATATTTTGACTTGTAATCTCCATATAATAGAATGCCTTGAGCATACAGAGATGCATTGAAATGCAATGTTTTTACATGTTGTGCTTATCATGTGGTCAGTAATGACCAAATAATGGTCATTACCATTATCATATGGTCAGTAATGACCAAATGTCACTACACTTTATGAATTTTCCATCTACAAGCATTTCAGTTGCAAAGACAACGGTTCTTTTGCTTAGCTTAGCACTTTTTTCACAATGACCTTAAATCAGATACTGGTGAGGGTATACTGCTTGTCCCAAGATTCAAATGAAAACAAAGATAGGTATAACCTGTTATCTCAAGATAGATATGCTCACGTATGACAAGGATGACCACAACCTTTTCATCCACAAAGAGCACATACCATGTATCCGGCTTGGCAGAGGGTGAAGTGGGAGTAGCAACCATCTCTGGGAAGCTGGGAATCACTAAGTACAGATTTGAATTGAAGTGCCAGAAGGAAAAGCCCTCATCATGTTGCCCTTGTCATTGTCCCTGGGCTGGAGGAACTTGCTAGACATTGTTGATCCTCTCCCTTTTCTCACCTAATTTCCTGTTTGGTCCAAGCATGTTCTTTTTCTTAGGTTCATTTTTTCCCCCTTTTTTTTTTTTTTTTTTTTTTTTTGAGTTGGAGGCTCACTCCATCGCCCAGACTGGAGTGCAGTGACACACTCACGGCCACCCCAGCGTCAAACTACTGGGTATTGGCAATGCTTCCACCTAAGCCTTCCAAGTAGCCAGAACTACAGGCACACGCTACCTTGCCCAGCTAATTTTTAATTTATTGTAGAGACAAGGTCTTGCCAAGTTACCCGGGCTGGTCTTGAACCCGCAGGCTCAGGCAATCCACTCGCCTCCACCACCCAAAGTGCTGGGATTACAGATTGAACCACCGAGTCCCTCCTTCTTAGGTTCTTTCAATCACTACAGTTTGGTCCCTGATCCATGTTTGAAGCCTGGGGGTTCAATCCTGAAGTCATTACTCCATTAGTAAGCAAGTCCTAGAAAATGTACCATGTTTGCCTAAGTTTACCTGAAGTTTTCAAGACTGGAATTTTGTTAGGGTTCTAGGACGTACCTAGAGCAATATGAACATCACGAGTAAAAGCTAGGTAACAAAACGATGTGTCAAACTGAAAAGGTATGATTTTGGAATGTGTATGCTAGTTTTGAACATGGTTTTTCCTGTTTTTTAATTTTTATTTTAAAGATGTAGGCTACAATTCGGGGTTAGGTATGCAAATGGTCATCGTACAGGTAAAGTTTGGGCCTCACTTTGGTCCTCACTTCACCTGGTTTGATATCAGGTACCCTTATTGATGAAGTACGCACCTCCCCCCAGCTGTTTCCTACTACTGCCAATCCCTTTCTTACAGTATTATGATAATTGTTCAGGGTCTATTTATGAGAGAGAATATGTGGTACACAGTTCTTTTTTTCTGTCATAGATCACTGAGTATTATAGACTAAATCCATCTAAGTTACTAGGAAGAACTTTAGGGCTCAAGTGTGCTTTACTTTGCCCCCCAATTATCTGTCTGTCATCTGCTACAAAAGCCACCAGACAGGCTGCAAACACCAAGGACCTTGTTCTGCATGGAAACTGGTTTCTACCTTCTCTTAATCAGCCATATTTCCTTTTCTTCATATTTATCAAGAGCAAAGAGCATAAACATTGCAATTGCACAGAAGAGTTGTCCAAATTTGAGATTAACCACTCCAAGATTAACCAATGTACAAATAAATGGGCAGACAAAGAAGAACTTTCCAAAATGTATGGGATCGTATAGCCCATCTTTCACAAAACAAAAATCTAATAGAATTTACATATTGGCCGGCCTCACTGACTCAGCCTGTAATCCCAGCACTTTAGGAGGCCGAGACGAATGGATTGCCTGAGCCTGCGGGTTCGAGACCCACCTGGGCAACTTTGGCGAGACCTCGTCTCTACAATAAATCAAAAATTAGCTAGGCATGGTAGCATGTGCCTGTAGTTCCGGCTACTTGGATAGTTGAGGTGGAAGGATCGCCGGAGCCCAGAAGGTCGAGGCTGTGGTGGCCGGGAGCATGCCACTGCACTCCAGTCTGGGCAACAGAGTGAGACTCCAATTTAAAACAAAACAAAACAAAAACAAAATAATTTACATATATATGTGTGTATATATTCAAATATCTCTATATATGAAATACTCCTATATGTGTGCTAAAATATAGTATACCAGACCTCAAAATAATATAGAGAATCTTTGCTCCAGTGTCCTAATTTTTCCAGTAGGAAAACTGAGGTACAAAAGAATCAGTTATTATTTGTTCTGGATAAATGTGGATGCAGCCTCCTCACCCAGAGTATAACATGCTCTAAAAGGACAGAAAGCCCGATCACACTATTATGCTAAGAATAAGGATATATCATCCATATTTGCTCCAATTTGGATTTTGAAATACATACATCATTGAGTACTTACTATGTACTAAGAATACTCTTCCCATTTTTTTCTGATGACACATGGTAAGGAGAGAGGCTCTATTAGGTATTGATCGTCTTTCACCAAAAAACACATGTCATTTTGTGAGGTATGCCCCCCGTAGCATCAGGGGCAAGAGGACTCAGATTGTTTAGGGAAAAAGAAAATTGAATTCTCAAACCCACAAACCTCGGGGGAACAGAGAGACTGAGTGTCACTTACATTGGGCCTCCTGATGGAGAAAAAATAAATACCTCAAGCCAACACTGCAATGCATGCCTGGTGTCTCCAAATTTGCTCCACTTAGAGAATGATTGGTGTCAATGAATGACGTTTGTGGGTGAAAAATGCTTATTCACCAAAACAGTACATTTTTCATTAAGCTCCAATAAACAAAACTTTAGTTATAAAGGAAATCGCCACTTGATGAATGGATCTTGCTAAAGGATTTTCTATTTATCAGAGTAGCCGGTATGAAGAGAGCAAACTTTTATGGAATGCATGCACTTCTGAATGCTGTTATCACATCATCTCTGGGCCAAAGGCTCACAAAACTCTGACTGGCTGCCATTTTAATGAAATGTACGTGCAGGGACAAGACCTGCTTTGCAGTGGCTGTTGAACAGGCCATGGCAAGGTCTTGAACAGCAGTATGGGTAAAGTTGATATGCTACTCAATAGGCAGTGGGGAGCCATGAAGAATCCCGAGAATGAGAGAGTGACATGATCAAAGTGGAGCCTTAGGAAGATTCATCTTGCAGCAAAGCATAAAATGGTGTAAAAATAGAGACCAGTGGAACAGTGAGGAGGAGGCAGTGGCCATAGTCCTGGTGAGAGGTAATAGGGATCAAGCTAGGCAGTAGCTTCAGGTAGAGTGAGGAAGGCAGAGGTAACTACAAACCTTCTGCCAGAAAGTAGGATGAGAAATTCACCCTGTGAATGCCACTCCAGACTTTCTCCTCTTTGGAGTGTGAACAAGAGCCTCACATTCAGTTGCAGTACGGAACCAGATGCACATGGGCCTTGCACTCAGCTCTTTTTCCAGAGAATTTTTTTTTCCTCCATACAGAGCATAGAGTCCTCGGGCACTCTTTTACACCCAGAGTACTGTGACCAGCCCTCTCACATTGCCTAGTCATTCCTGATTCATCTATCTCATCAATGTTTATTAAACTTCTATTAGGTGCAAGACACAATTCCAACTACTTGGTACACATTTTCCCAATCTCTGCCTGTCAAAATTCTATCCTGCCCCCGTTATGTCTGGTACAGGTTTATTTCATTGATACATAGAAAGGAATGAATCAAGTTAAATTTGGCAAGCCCAATGATCTAAAGATAGGTATTATGTTTTTGCTTCCGAAGGGTTCAAGGTTCAACTACAGGACATTTCCATCCTTTCCAGGCATCCATCCAGAGGGTTTAAAAATAGTGAGTAGTGTTTTCCTAAAGATTGCAGTCCCTGGATGTGAAGTCAGAAATTCAAGCAGTCATCCAGGTGTTGCAAAATATTGAGCGACATTTTCTCCTCTTATTCTGCCATCCTGGCTGTGTGTGCTTGCTGCCAGCTGAAACCTCAGCCCACAGGATACATTGTCTTTTGCTGTTTTACTCATTCCAGTGAAATCTATTTAAATGCTGTAATTAAGCAATTCATTTTTATATTTAGGAAAGTGCTTTCAGTATATATCTTTTCAATTGATTGAACCAATTCTGTAGATATTGATTTTAAACCATTTGACTACTGTAATGATGAGTTCATTTGTTAATAAAGGAGTTTCTCTTCTGAACTTAAGCAATCGATACAATTTACCAATACATGCCACTATATGAGGATATAGTTATATGTCACAGAAAAATCATGTGAAAAAGAATTTTAAAGGCAAAACGAAACAAAGAAACACAAAACCAGTGCAATTATTTGTTCTTTTGTCTTGTTTCCAAATTGCTGGCTATCCAGTTACTTGGAATTATCTGAGTGATTGACTTTTTCCTTTTTTATCAAGAAATGTAGAGACATAGATTGGACATATCTGCTAGTAGAATGACAGGAAAGGGCATATAAACAGGAAATGTGAAAACCACATACAGCAATACTAATAAAATCGCATTTTATGCCTGACTGACAGCATTATTATTGATTATGGAAAAAAGCAGTACCATAATACGTAGCCCTGTAAAATGAGTTCACTGTTACAATATCTCTAGGCCATCTGAGTACTCGCTTTGACAGTCTCAACATACAGAAAACATATTGCATTGGATTTGTTTTCTGTGAATCTCAGAAGAAGGGTAATGTCATAAATCTGAATATAACTGTTCAGAGCATGCTTTGTAGAAGCCCAAAAAGAATCTCTAAAGCTTCTGTAAATATAGTATATGTGTTTATTGAACTAGAATAGCAATTAATGAATGGCATGTACTATATGGGACAGAAGTGCCTTGTTGAGTAATTCTGAAAAGTGTGATCATTATATAGAGGAAGACTAGCATGTTTTCTAAGTGCCTTTTATGTTACATTTTATTCCTAACAAAATATGGCATCATGTATGGCATGGTGAATGGGACTCAATAGACAGCCACTTTCTTTACTTCCTTCTTTCTTTTTACCTTTTTTTTTTTTTTTGGTGATAGCTCTGCATTATATAGTACAGGTAATTCGATACAGTCCCTGAGTCACTTTAGTGTCAGTGAAACACAAGGATTCTTTACGTTAAAAAAAAAAAGGTTCCTTTTCTTTTTAGTGACATAGATTTAATGCATGAACAGCTATGAGCCTGTCCTTAGCCATATCTTCCCTCCTGAAGAAATAATTTTGCAGCTTAGCAGGATACCTTGGACAGTACAATACTGGTAATGAAAGAGAAATTAGCTCACAAACTCTCCTTGGAATCGGAGAAGTGCCTTCTCCCTGGCATAGAATTTCTCAAGATGCCAAATGATGGAGATAGCCTATGTAGAATAAGATCTTTGGGGCTTCCCCATCCTGAAGGTCAAATGCCAGTGAAAAAAGTAAAGAGCCCCCATGATGGTGTGAGGTGTAGAAGGAGGAGTTGCTAAAGGAGGGATCACCTAGAAAATAGGAAGGAATCATCCTAGGCTTTCTTGGAGAGAGAGAGAGAGAGAGAGAGAGAGAGAGAGAGAAAGACAGAGGGGGATTAGGTCTGTAGAATCTAGAATCTAAACACATCACAGTCTTCTGCAAGTAGGACATTTCAGACAGAAACATTCTGCTCATCCCAGAACCACTCCTGATATAGAGAGAGCATAGAGGTTCCTATAATACTCGATGGAATAACTGCATAGGTTTGATACTGCAACCTGGCTGCTACTCAGTAAGCCCATAAACTATCTGGGCATACAAAGCTACATATGAACATCTGTGTAGAAAGCTGTCACAGTTAAGATGCACTGCATTTGTATAGCATGTTGCAGTTTCAAAGCACTATTGTCAGTGTTGGCTACTCTCAACCACCCCTGATATCGATTATCCTCATTTTTAAAAAAATGAGGAAACAGACTCAGAGATGTTAGCACTTGTCAATGTCATAAGTGGCAAAGCTGGGGCTAAAACCCAGGTTTTTAACATTTCTAGCACGCTACTCTTCCCACTATAGTCTATCACCTCTAATCACACCATATTCAAGTAGATTCTTTAACAGTTTAATTTCTTTTATCATTTTTTCTTATATTAGAGCTTCTTCAATGGTGAGATAAGTATCATGTTAGGTAACTATGCACAAAATAAGGAGAATATATGTCTTTTAAAGTATATAGGCATTATAAATTAAAGCAGCATAACTGTTAACTCTCTAGCCTCCATTTCCCAATCAGTTTAAATTACTTTAATGTATGTTTTTAAACTCAAAATTAGCTGTAATCCCAGTATGTAACTGTCTTAATGCTTGGTGAATTGCGCTCTGTCATCTCCTTTTAATTTGTCTCCTTTTGCGGTGTGCCGCACATTCTGGCACATGTATCTGGAACTTGGGGTGTCTTCTCATGTCCCATTATTTCAAAAGAGGAACTTTCTCTTTGGGTATATTGTAGAATAATTATTCTCCTTTAAAAGCATATATCATTTGCACAAAAATAATTCGCTTAAAAACTTTTCTTCAAAGTCGCTTTATATAATAATTTCTCATAGCATGCCTTAGACAACATCAAATTACAGGGAAAATGAAGAATACACATTGTGAGCTGTGTCCCATCTGGCACAGGCTAGAGATTCAAGGTGATGAGCACAGACACAAGAGGATGACATGAGAATATCTGACTAGAGCTGCTGGGACATCAGAATGATCACACATTAATTTCCAAAGAAAAGAGAACCTCTCAGCATAGACATTTTCAATCAATAGCCAAGCAACCCAGAAAAATTAATTTCAGGGAAGTTATTTTCTTGTGATGGCTCCATAAAAAGACATGTGTTTCAAAGAAACAGACCTCAAACATGATCATGATCTTCCTGATCAGAGAATAATAACTGGGTCTAACTGACAGTTTGAAGCAGGGAGCAGAGAGGACATTTTCAAAAAACATGTCTCTGATTCAAAGCGAGGCTAAGCATGTCACTTTGATTTCTTCCCTCACTGTCTTCTGCCGGTAGCATGCTAAGCCTATCACATCCAGCATGCTTTAAAGGAAACCACTTGAACACAGCGTCCATTACTTAGTGATAATCTAAGTCTAGAATAGACTTATTTGGATTCTAAGATTTTCAGAAAAAATTGAAATCTTGTGATTTGCACAATGACATGTCTTCAGCCCACTACTGTATCTTGTTTCAAATCAACCAGGCTTGGGAGAAAAGGTGGTTAAAAAAAAAAAACGCAGGTGTGAGTGTGAGTGTGTGTGTAGAGACTCGGTCCTGCAGGAGAGGTGCACAGTCAGCTCCCACTCCTTGCCAACATAGCCCCTTTGTTCATCTTACATGGCTGAAACTGCACGGTGAGCAGGGTTAGCATCCTCTCTCCATGGACTGCACAGGGACAAGCTTTCATATTCTAGATATATGTGAGAAGTGAGTCAGTCAAACATATATTTCTTGTTTTTTCATTTCCACCTGTTACCTCATTCCCTAGCTTTTTTTCCCTATTGTAGCACTTGCCAAAATTCCACCTGAGGCACAGATGGTGAGAAAATCATTTTTGCCTATTAAGCCAGAGAAACTGCCCAAATATTAATGGTTATTTATCTAGCAACAGAATCTGAGACTAATAAATGGAGGCTTGGATTTCCAACACTTGCATCTAAACTTGAGAAGTGTTTCATTTATTTTTTAAATTGCTTGTAATTGCATCGAGTTGATATGCATGGAGGGCTTCAGTATGCTGAATATCACGGGTCACCCAGAATGTCAAGTCCAGTGTTAGGTTATATATTGTCTCTGTTAAAAGTGGCAGCCTCTGCATCCTAATTTACAGCAGTATTCCCTTCTCCTTAGCCCTATCTACCTCTAGGATTTACAAACATAAAGGTTTCCAAAAGCATACTTTTTTAAAGGGTCTGAACAACACCGAGGTTGTCCAACGGCTGTTTCAATGCTCTGTATTAAATGTTATTTCTATAGCCTGGAAAAGTCTAGGGGAGTACAAGTTTGGTTCTGATTATATAATTATGCTACAGAAATATGAAAAAAAATCATCACTAAAACCCTCCAGGTGCTTAAACAGTTTGATAGACTGTAGCCATTCTGCCATCAGCGCCCCCAGCTGTGTTGCTTAGCAACATTTTAATTCCAGAAGAATCGAAGGAGATGAAATCCCTGTGGAGAGGGAAACAGAAATAAGAGGGCTGTTGACAGATGATCTGAGTTGTTTCTTCTAATATACTGTGAAGATCACTAGCTCTTTTCATGAATGATAAATGGACTGTACACAGATCAATGGGTTCAGCAATAAACTGGAACCCGGCTCCATGTCTAAGGCGACGCAGGACGAGAGGCCCAGAGATTTCCTCATTTTGATGATTTGGTGTGTATTTTCTTAAAGGTTCCACAGGAGGAAATTGATCTCAGTATTCGGTCATTCCTTGCCCTTTTGTGGTGTCTTCTAATAAAAATGATTCTGGAAATGGACACTTTGGCCTTTCTATCACAGTGCAAGTGTGGCCAGGTGTCAATAGTAATGCTAGGGTGAGCAGTTTCCTACCACAAATCTAAAAATCCAGGATATGCCAAAGATTGTTCCCTCTGCACCTGCCTCCCCAGCCTATCATTACAACCCAATCAGGCCCACATGGGGTAAAATTAGAGTGAAAGGTGGAAAGAGAGAGACCTAGCTGTGCATCCAAGAGCCCACTCACATGGCCCCTACTGAACTTTCCCGGCAGCTCTCACAATGCCCATCTGTGTTGGAAAGCAGCACTTGGACAGGTAGCCACGTTCCCCAGGAGAGAAAAATTACTTTCTGAGTCTCTAGTCTGCTTATCTACAGCAGCCTGCTTCAGTTACCTCCTTATGTTTCTGAAGAGTATTTTACATTGCTTATTGTTTTGGTAACTAGTTGCAACGATTATGCCTGCTAATGTTGTCTAATTGCATTTTTTTTCTGTTTACAGGCTGTTGAAAAGGCAAAACCTAGGAATAATCCTGTGAAGTAAGTTATTATTTTTTATTAGTTGGAAATGTTAATTTTAATGGACTCCATGCATGTGAAAAAATAAGGTCATAAAAGAGACCTTGGATTTTCAGTTAATCTCTATTCATGACAATTTAAAAGGCAAAAATAAAACAAGCCAAAAAAAAATCCCTCCAATGAGCAGGGACCAGCTTATATTTTTCCCTGTGTTCCTGATGAAGAAATGCCCCAAGTTGTACCCAGTTTACATAAATTAATATGTGCCATCCATGAATAGCTGCCAAATACTATTATAATCATATTCAATGCATAGTACTTCAAGCCTTTGGGCTTTGCACATGCTAAAAAGATTACATTTTTAATTGCAAACCTTGGACCTATGACAGAGACGTAAATGACTGAAAGTGTGCCAAGTGATTTCCAGCCACGTGGGGAGGCTTGGCACCTTGGCATCAAGACCTTGATACTCTGTTAATGAAAAGCTCATAAAAATATATTTAACTAAAGAATTTTTTTAGCTAACAGAGAATGATTTCCAAGGTATTTTATGGGACACTCTTAAATCATAAACAAGCTGCACAGCACTCTTTTAAATATAGTACATCTTGGACATCCTGTCTCTTTCAGAAGGGAGACTTTCAAATTAAGAAGGATGACTGTCTTGTCATTTGGATTTGTAACATTTGACTGCAGTGTTACAATGCATACCAGCCTTGCCAGTCATGTGTCCATGGGAGGACCTACTCTATTTGCCGGGTTATTATAGGTCTGGTGGTATCACATCTCTAGGAACTATGTGTTAAATTATTTCAGCCGACTTCCATTATGATTGGTAGCAAATACAGGAATAGGGAGTGCGTTGATTTTTAATAGTTTCTTCGAGACTGGATCAGCTAATCCCAATGACAAGAAGGCTGCTTGTATTTTCTTAAAAAAATTAATTTTTTCAGGGCACCAGAGTAGTGTTTAGCATACCACTAAATCCAAGTCCTGACACATTTTTTCCAAAAGGTGTTGTGTATTTTGTTTCTAAATTTCATTTTTAGGCCACAGAATATTTCCTGTCGGGCTTTTATAGCCTCAAGAGGGGCATCTGTAGTCTGGAGATACATTATGTTGTAATCCTATGGAAGTACTTGTAGTAGCTGAGTTTTTGTCTGGTCATTCAGTTGAGGTTGAAATCTTCTCTGCAGCCTAATTTCTTTTTGGTCTCTATGCCCTGAAGGCTCCTCCACTGTGAGCCTGTGGCTGGTGAGCTCCAAGAATTACAGGATGGTGCTAATGAGGCCAGGGCCAGGACTTTAGTCCCTGGGTGGGCCATTAGTGATTTTCTTTCCCACAGTTTGACTGCACCCTCCTTCTCGTCCATGTGCATGCATAAGTGTGCCCCAGGTCACAAGGTGTGGGGCTAGGGCTGGAGGAATGTCAATGGAGGCTCTATGTCTCCAAGTTCCAGCCCTCCCAATAGGAAGTGTTTCCCAAAGTCTATCTTTGCACGCACAGGGCAGCCCATTGTCAGTGTTCAGGTCTGCATTTAACTGTATTCTAATGGTCAGGAAGTGGGGCCAGTTTTCTCTTTGCTTCTTGTGAGAATTTGACCCTATGGTAATTGTATTTTTATGAGTTCTTGTTAATTCAGAGTACAGACTCTACCTAATGTCTAGAGCTTTCAGGAATGTTATAAAAAGAAGACAGGGAAACTAGAGGAGTCAAAGGATTATAGAGCTTTTTACTTTTAATGATATTTGAAAATTTGTTTAGTAATAAACCTAAGTCATGACCAACTTATGGGTGTTTAGAATTGTCTTCTAATTAAGATACGGTTCTCAGGGTGAGTTTGTGTGTCCTGGTGCATATGGGTTCACCATACCAAACTCAGCCACAAGCTGTATGGGCACTTGGAGAAGAGAGAGTTTTTTGTACAATGGCCTTGCTGTTTCTGATGTCTGCCAGAGAATTTTCATTTCACACAATGCACTGGGACTCCAACTAGAGTAAAAAGTTTGCTATATGTTTTGGGAATGAATGAACAAACAAAAAAATTGGACACATCCCATACAGCAGTTCTTCCAGGAACTAGTGGGGTGCCACCATCAGGTCAGAAGGACCTGTGGTTTGTAACTGATCAAGTTGTCCAGTCCCTATTATTCTTGACTCGTGCCACATGTAAATGGTTCCCACGTTGCTCTGGTTCATTCTAGCTGCTTTGCCTCTGATCATTTCCTGTTTGATTTTGTATGCAGGAATAAATATTGGATTGTCCTTTGTAAGCATACAATGAAAAGTGTGTATAGTTTTGCCGAAAAGTAGAGGTCCAATTGCTTCATTTACAACTGAAGTATGAACACAGATCAGTAAAGACAATCATATGTGTGATTTGATGTAGTGTTTTGGTGCAGAGTTTGTCAAGTGGTTGGGAAAAAAATCAAAAGAAGAACATTTTATGACATGTGTAAATTATATGAAATTCAAATTTCAGTGTCTATAAATAAAATTTTATTGGAGTACAGCCACACTTATTCATTTCCATATTGTCTGTGACTGCTTTTGTCCTACAATGGCAGAGTTGAGTACTTGTGACAGAGACTGTATATGTAGCCTACAAAGCCAAACAGTTTTACTGTCTGGCCTCTTATGGAAAGTTTGCTGACTCCTGGTCTAGTTGGTCAGGTAGAAAAAAGAACTAAGTTTTTTTGTGATGCTGAAGGTCAAACTGTCAATCCTTTCTCACCGCCCCCTCCCCACTTTTTGACCTTTAAAACAATGAGTAGATATTTACTGAGCCCTTATTCTGTGTTCAGGACTTTCTGGGGTTGATGTACCACTTAATTATCATTCAGAGCAAAGTGACTCATTCTTCACTCACTAACTTGAAAATTGTATGGATACGAGATCCAATGAGAGGACAGTGATGCGTCAAAAACCAATGAGCACATAGAGCACATACCTAGAATATAGGGCTAGTCTTCCAAATTGTGTACAGATGGGTATATTACAAAGGGTGTGTGAATTTTCTAAAATTATGTCACTTCCACCTCCAACTAAGACTAAGTAAGTTTTCGAACAGGGTGATGGTAAATGATTCACAATATCCATTTAATTTGTATATTTTCCTGTACTAAAAGTTTCACCTCCCCCTCCCTGTTCCTCAACCACTTGTTCAATTTATTTTTAATACCTTCATGGTTGTAAGCTTCTTTCATCGCCATAGGGGGACTGTGGTACACACTAATTACACTCCATATAAAAGAGAAATTAAATATATGCCTAGTGAATGTAAGCACATAATGTACCTGGATACACTAATGACTTTCCCTTGAAACATTAAATATTACCTCTGAGGGTAAGACTCAAACATGAGTGTTCTTAAGATCAATGATCAGAACAAGAGAAGCCTGGTGTTTTTCTCACTATATTGGAACCATACTGCTATCAAAAGCTTGATTAGTATGTTCGAACTGTGGCCCTTTAATGTGTCAGAGAGACTTTCACTTGTATGTTAATGTTCTGCAGCAATCATCTCCAAGATTTCATTGTGACAGCAAAGCCTGAGAGATGTACAGATTTCTTCTACCATATGTGACTTATCACATACATTTAAAAAAAAACACATTTCTGTTATTAAGACATATGTGATAGTACATTTCTGAAAATGTGAATTGCTTTTGGCTAAAAGCCATGCACTAATAAGTTGAGTTGAATCTAACTGAGGTTGACATCTGTTACCAAAAGAGAAAGAGGGAGAGGGGAGAGGGGAGAGG